>NC_081148.1:19745789-19930789 GCF_958295425.1 Solea solea
GTACGATAGAAAGAACTGTGCCTCACATTCATGGAATAATTTGCAGTGCACTTTAAAATATACTTTAAAGTATAACTCAATTTGTGTTGTGGTATAAAATTGCAGCTGTTTAAACACTGTATGATTTACATTCTGTTTTGTACTGCATGTATGTTTTGTATTAGTGCCTCACAAAAACATGTTTTTCTAAGTGATTTCCTGGGAAAATAAAGTTTAAATAAAAGTAAAACTGCTTTGCCAACACTATAGCAATCAGATAGGTTTGCAACAGCTAATCGATCAATGTTCCAATGTACCTTAAATTCATCGTCAAACTGCTCTTTTTGTTTGGATAATTTAATTAGTGGGATTACTGTGCAGTATATGTTCTAATATGAATTCTTTATTCCTCTTTTTATTACTCTGCCATTTTAACTCCTTCTAAAGTGTTCAAGATATTCAAACCTTTCAACCTTTCAACCACTGCTGTTTTTCTTCAAAATTGCCTTTGATTATATTATCACTTTGAGTGTTTTTTGTAAAATACAAGCATTTTAAACTTTAATGTGGATATTTCTTGGCTGTTTTGTTTGTGGAGGTTTGGAAAACACTATTTAAATAATTGTTAGTTGCAGCCCTAGCATCAATTTATCTACTTAAAGTACAAAGGCATCATGTCTTTCATGATGCCTTTGTACTTTAAGTAGAGAAAACAGAAAAAACGGAGAAAAAACTCCTTTGCATTATGATTATGTTGTTCACATGAATTGTGGTACGTGTCTCAGCTGTACATGTTGTTGGTTTTTGTGTCACAGTGATTTCCTCCGGACTTGAGCTGTTTGGGATGGGGATCTGGTCCCTGGGTCTTGGTGCCATCGGAGCTGCACTCACTGGGATCTTCCTGGCCAACACTGATATGTGTCTCACTAAAACTGCCAAGGCGATGCTGGAGAACCTGGGAGATGCTGACCTGAGATCCACGACTGAAGGTAAGCAAGCTCAAACCCACCAGTGAAAAAAAACAGTTTATAAAAACAATCATTAAATTGTTTTGAGAATGTATTTTTTGAAACAGTAAAAATCTTGTTTTGTCTGCAGATGACAAGGTCATCAAAGCACAGAGCCTGTGGGAGAAGAACGGGGCTGTGGTCATGGCCGTGCGACGGCCTGGATGATTTTTGTGCAGAGAGGTGATTGTGCATGTTTCTGATTAGAAAAGTAAATGATTGCTGTGTATTCGGCTGAGAGTGTGCGTCACATCGCTTTTGATAAAACAAACTTTTTGAGCATTAGCATAAAAAAATATAAATATCAATTGACGCCTCAGTCCACTAGATGGTGCCAAGTGCTCACTCTCACTAGAGCTGTTGTGCGAGAATATCATAATAGTATTGCATCTTGAGTTAAATATCATGATATCGTATTGCAAGTTAAATATTGTGATAATATCGTATCTTGATAGTATCGTGACTTAAATATCGTGATATCGTACCATGTTTGCTCTGGTGATTCCCTCGCCTGATGGTGTCATTTCTGTCTGCCTCTCTGTAGGAGGCCACTGAGCTGTCCTCTCTGAAGCCCCAGCTGGAAGAGCTTGGGGTCCCTCTGATCGCTGTGACGAAAGAGAACATCGGCTCAGAGATCCAGGACTTCAGACCGCACTTCGCTGGGGACATTTACATAGATGAAAAGGTAAGCGGTGCCTAAATAGCAAAAAAGCAAAAAATTACAAATGGCTTGATTCCACCACCCACTTTCACACTTCCCTGTCTGTGTCTAGTAATAATAATAATTATATAATATCCCCTCCCCCCCCCCCATATAATTATACATTTCTTTTAATCCTATTTGTCCTATTATTTCTGTGATTTCAGAGATGCTTCTACGGTCCGCAGCCGAGGAAGATGGGAGCTCTCGGGTTCGTTCGCCTCGGTGTGTGGCTGAACTTCATGCGGGCCTGGAGGTCCGGTTACCAGGGCAACATGATCGGCGAGGGCTTTGTCTTAGGAGGAGTGTACGTCATCGGACCAGGAGACCAGGTAGCACAGTTTACACCTGTACTAAAACACTGTTAGCGATGTGGGTGTAGATGCAGGGATTAACCAGACACACGCTCACAACTGTAGTTCAGTCTGAACACAACATCAACAAAACATTAACAATTATATTCCTTTTTCTTTTCTTAGTCCCCTCTCATGACACCACAGCACCACAGTGGCAACAACCAGCAACAGCACATTAACTCGCAAATTCACAATATGAAATTAAGACTCAAAATATTCTGTGCATGTTGTGTTTTTGCAGGGGATTCTCCTGGAGCACCGCGAGAAGGAGTTTGGGAATAAGGTGGACGCTGCTCAGGTTATAGACGCCGTCAAGAAAATAGTTCCACTGAAATAAACCGTTTTGGTCTAATGTGGAGTCACTGAAATACTGATACTATCATTACATTTGTCTTTTTTTTTGTAATATCACATTAATTTATTGTATGTTAGAGCTGTGAAACAACAACAATAATAATAATAAGCAATGTTGTTCCTCTTTACCTCTGCACCTTGAAGTTATAGTTTATCTGAAACGGGCATTAACATAAACAGGCAGGAACATCGACTGTTAAATTTAGGTTCACTTGAAGCTTGATTTCACGTCAGTGCATTTTCAATAACCGTCCTGTTTGCTTCTCCTGCTACGGTGCGTGAATACACCTCCAACAATGGCAGACGACTGTTTGTGTGATAATGACAACCTGACTATAAACTCAACACTGAGCGGATCAGGTTTGATGCTCAAACACACAAAAGTCCAGCTGTTGTTGTACTTTTGGAGGAGTATTTGTGCTGCCTGAAGCAGGTGTTGATTTAATGTGTGTTTGTGCACAAGAGAGCAACTGTTTGTACCTGTACATGCGAATATTTGCTGCAATAAATGAAAAAAACACAAACCTCGTCACCATATCTTCACCACGCTCGCTCCTGTTTTTATTTAATTTGATTTTGTTGTCCATTATGTTTTAATATCATTGTATTTCTATTACAAGATGGTCACACAGACCAACCTAAGAGTTAAAACTAGTATTACACGTTACTCCACATGGTTTAGGTTCTTTCAGTCCATTTAACCTGTGTTACAACAGGTCACACAACAGGTGAATTAATGTGCTAGTATGTAAGGTCTTTATCTCTGGGGATGCAGAAGATCAGTCTTTACTGGTATGAATTTTGTATTAAACATTTCAAATGATATTTTTCAAGAATATTTTTCTCTAAATTATTCCATTCGACCTGAGAATTAGGCTGCAAATTTCCTTTTAGCACAAAATGAGTCCGTCTTTGTCCAATTTGAATAATTTAAATGTATCAAATCCATTCATGGAAGGTGCAATAGTGCATCAATTTCAAATATGCACCCACTCACCTCTTTTGTTAACAGTAAAAGCTCCCAAACACAGTTGTATTCTGAACACATTTTCATGCAGAAAACTGAAGCTGGAGAAGAGTCCAAACATGTCTGTTGAAAAAAGAAAAGTCAAGGTCCTCTGAAAAATGTTATCCTCATCTTAAAAAAAGAAGGCCTTCCCTATCAGATTAAGATGCATCAGACAGTCCTGTCTGTTCAACTGCACAGATGACGTTCCCAGTTTAACCTTAGTTTTATCACATTGTCTTGTCTTGCAGATGTTCTTACATGTGAGTATTTTCTGGTTTCTTTTGCTCTAAATGATATGATTTCTCTGTGAGATGAATAAAGTATCTATCTATCTATCTAAATAACAAACTGAATCATTTTGGTTGGTTTGGACAAAATTGGGACATTTTAAAACGTAACTATGAGGTTTGGGAAACACTGGTCAACATTTTAAGGACCAAACAAAATGATGAATTGAGAAAATATGACAGATTAATGGATTGTGATACTTGGACATGAATGTTACACATTTTATTATACTGTTCTCAGTGAAATTCTGCACCTTTCACATCAACACAACACAAAACAAAAGGGGGAACAAAACACTGAACCAACACTACGGAGTTAAAGGATATACATGAAGAAAAAACAGTGAGTAAAATATAAGGTTATTTCTTTTTACCTTTGCTTTCTTTGTGCAACGATTTAAAAAGTTTAATTTCACACCGTGAACAATCAAATTTTAAAATACGTTTCATGATTGAGAAGCCAAAAGCACCATGACCTATGGTTACCTGATTCAAAAAGGTGACTGCGTTAAAATGTGTGCCAAATGTGAAACAAATCGCTCAAGGACTTTTTAAGAAATGCATTCACTCAGCAAAAATGTGATTTGTGAGGTGATTTGTGAGGTCACAGTGACATTTGACCACCAAATTATAATCTGTTTGTTCTCAACTCCAAGTGAATGTTTGTGCAAGGATGCAACAAAACTCTATGGTCACTGTCTAAAATGTGTACTGGGGTTTATTTAATCTTCAATCTGTTGACTTTTTGATAAGGACAAAGCTTTTTGAGGATGTAAAAGCAAAAACATGTATAATGGGAAAAAGCCCGGAAAAAGGTCCGCACAACAAAGCTAAAAGAAACAAAAAAAAGGTTTTAAAAGCCACATTCCTCTTTCCTTCAACTGTGTACAATTCATACCCGTCTCATCTTTGGATCAATCAAACAACACAGACACAGGCCGTGTGTGATTAAACGCTCAGTGAACCCATTCAGTTTTGTTCTACATTTTCTGCACAAAAAAAATAAAACAGCAGAAAAGACTGATCCATTTGGTTAGAAACAAAGAAAGAAACTTTAAATTAGCAGTGACAAGTATCGATCATTATCCAGCAAGATAAACAACTACAACATTCAATATACTTTCTTTTAAAAAGCTCCATTTAACGAGCAACACAAATCCACCGAGTCACTACAGCAGCACAGAAAACGTTGAATAGTGCAGGTTTGCCCTCCGTAGGAAAACACTCGGAACCAGTGTCCAGCAGCAGTGCATGCTGGTCATGACTCAGTAAATGACTCACATAAAGAGTGACCAGCATCTGTTTGCATGGACGTGATTGATGGTTGCTGCTGTGGTGCTCGGGTGTTTTCCATGAAAATATGACTGGTAAGTGTGAGAAGAGCAGCTGATGAAGAGTGAAGAGACAATCGTTGTGCATTTGTGCCTGTAAAAATTAGACTGCGTGTAAAAAATGGACGTTGTGTCCCGGTGACAAAACAAACTCCCTTGAGATTCGTGATTTGACAAACACTATGCGAGGAATTCACAAACGTCACCCATCGGACAATACCTGCTGTCAATCACACTTGTGCTTATTTGCCTTTAAATGGGAACATCATTTACAAAATTGACATTATATTCTATTGAAAAAGAGCAGAAATTAGTGATTGAGACTATTGAGATTAAAGAGAGATGTAGGGGCTACTTTTCCTCATAGGCTTCCATTCAAACTGAGCTACTTCAGTCCTCCTTCCTAGGTTTCCCTTTACAAACCAGAAGGACACACCCACGTTTAAGCGGCTGTAAAGCAGCATCTTCATTAAGATGTCCCTGTTGTGCAGGTGCTGCAACACTGTAACACTAAATGAACGATTGTTCGACCTTGACTTTCAGGAACAGAAACTCAAGTGACAGTAAATTGCTTGACAATAGTTGAATTCAAGTACTAGGCTCAGCCCGGACAATCTCATCTCTCTCAGTATGTGGAAAAAACACAGTGTCACACAAACACTAGAATCATAGTTGGTGATCTGTGACTGTGTTCTTGCTCAGTAATCGAATTCGAGAGCTCGTCAGCCCTGAAGCTACAGGAGTGCTCACTTATACAAGCAGCGGACATTATCTTCCGATGCATAAACGGGGCCATCTGGTGGATTCGCCGACAGAAACACGTCTTCAAGTTTACATCTCTAAAAACCCTCAATACATTTCATTTCATGTCATATTGTGTATATATATATATATATTTATATATGCAAGAAAAATATACTTATACTCTGACATCACACTGACCGACAGGACTGCGCTTATACTCCCTCGTCATTACTATCTAACAAAAATAAATTTGAACAGAGGAGCTCAAATTGGCCACTTTAAAACGAAGCATCAACAAAGATTGCACACAAGTATCTATTGCTCCGACCTGGATATAAGCACTAAGCTTTTAGATAAAGACATTTTCTACTTTTATTTGGTATGATGGAACATCAATGGCTTGAATTGAGCTGCTTGTTACACCAGGATCTCCAACTCCGTCCGACAACCAAACCGGCGTTGACTTCCTTTAACCTTCAAGTGTGGACATTAAACCCAACGAATTGGGAGTTACATTTTCAGAGCAGTAAATCTGCTCTGTGGTCTGATCAATCAGGATGTTCCTCTCCACCAAATAACCAGCCAACAGACACCACCATCGCCTAAAACATTCTAACAACTCATCAATATGCCACTAAAGATAATGACGTCACCACACCAAACTGTCTCCGCCTCTATGATTGTAACAGTACCTGTGTCTGTGCTTCCCGAGCTTCTGTTATTACAATTCCTACACATTCAGCACATGTACTTAACACCTCATCACCAAGTCTATAAAATATGGAGGGGCATAAGTACACTTAAGGGAAAGCTGAAGCGAACAAGATGCTGCCAAAGGATAACGGCGAGGCAGAAAACAACAGAAGAGGAACATCTTCTCCAAGGTTTTGGAATATTTAGAATATCTTCAGTTTTAGCTACAATTCTAACACATAACCAGTTTGTGTAATAGTTTCTACTTTTCAAAAAAACAACGTGACGCTAACGATGATGGAGGAACTGGAAAGGTAAAAAGTTGCACCATCTTCAAAACAACTTACAAGTTACATTCAAATGCAATTGCATAATATGTGACTAGGAAGCAGTGCTCTTCATTTTAAACTGGAGTATAAGTTAGTAGGATGTGTACAATATACGAGGAAGTCAAACACAAATCTGCAACTACCACCCGTACGGCCGAGACGGCTAACAGAGACAGCAAACAACAAAAAGTTGTTGTTTTTTTCATTTCTAAAGGAGTGTCACGGAAGTTTTCTCTCAAAGTGTCTCGTTCCACTTTCTCAAATAACTTTTACCATCTACTCTTACACTCCATGCATTACAAAAAACAGGAAAAAAACAAACTTACACCAGTACACACATTAACAAAACAAAATGCATAAATAAACTCTGTATTGTCCTCCCACTTGTGCCCACAGCACATCCAAAATGTGCTTGTGTGTGTGTGTGTGTGTGTGTGTGCATGGAAGAGTGTTTGGCTGGAACTACAGGCCCTTGTTGAAGTAGACGGTGGTGGTGTGGGGACTGGTTTGTCGTATCCTCTCCTGCAGATCTGCTTCAAGCCCGCTCACACTCATCGAGCTGCCAAGAAACAAGTGAAGATTATTAAATCTGCAGCTTCGGTTTACGGATGTGACACCAGAGTGGTGTGGAAGAAGCTGCCAGTACCTTTTCTGCGGGAACAGGGCGCAGCACAGAGGAGTTGCAAACACCAGGCTGGAAATAACACAATAAGAGCAACATTTCATTGGATGTTACTGGTTCAGAAAGTCACGTGAACAACCTCAGGCCCTTTCAGCTCAATGCTCCTGAAAAATGCTAGTGCAATTAACTCACCACAGTCCGACGAGTGACACCTGGACCGGAGCATTGAGAATAGGAAACCGCTACAAGAGAAGAAAACAGACAAACAGCTGGGTGTTAACATGTGGAATGTGGCAAAACTCATTTTTCACTTGGCTCACAAAACAGCAGTGCAACCAGTAAATCCTACCCCAGTCAAGTGACAGTCAAATATGCAACTTGTTTACCTTCATGAAAGCTCTCTTCTCCAGAGCGTCCATGATGACAGGAGGAATGGCTGGAAGAGAAAGCAACAACATAAACAATGAATCCTGTAAGGTCTGGTTTCATGAACAGAAGTGAAAAGGAAAATTGGAAATGGAGGTAGAAAATGTATTATTATTAATAGAAGTATTTATATTGCATTCTGATATTGTATACCTCATGCTCTGAATAGCTGTGGTGTTTATCCTTATAGTGAATTCCTATTTCTTCTTATAATGTTCTTGTATATGTTTTAATCTCATATTTATATTGTTGTGTTTACTCCCTTATATTTTCCTCCATTTTCTTTCACCTCTCATGCCATCAACTGCTGAACATTTCGAACGAGTCAGACGATTAGTTTCAATAGTGATCTTGTTTAAAAAGGTCCAGAGCGTAACATAAAGTTGGTTTAATGCTAAAAAAAAATTAATATACAAGAGATACATTAGTATAATAACTGTGCAACTGCTTTAAAATAAGTGTTTGTTTTTGTAGTCTGAGAATAAACCTTTTGTATGTACTTTGACTTTGAAGCAGGAATTTCAACAAAGTTCTGTCCATATAAACTAAGAAAGGAGGAAATAGTAGAGAGACAGAGAGTGGAGGCAGTTGTGAAAAAGTGTTCATGTCCTTTCTGCTATATGAGGGCCACTGTAGTTCCCTGAAGCACTTGGGAATAGGAGGAAGTGTGGGGAGGAAACCTTTGTTTATTGCGCTGTGTCGTCTCACCATAAATTCTTACACACTGCACCATTACCTTTGTAAAATTTGGGGACGATGTTGATGACAAAGACTGAGCTAGGATGATGTGGCCAGAAAGGATTTGTAAAGACGAGTGGAGAAGTAGATTGTTATCATAAAAACATCAACTGCACCTGCTTTAAAGAAGTTACACTGTGTAAAATATAGCAACAGTTATTAGTGAAGTTACATGTGGCAGCTGAATATCCCTCACCTCAACCTTCCAAAGTGTGTTGTAGAACCTATGTAGCCTTCAGTTAACATCAAAACTAGAAAGATGCTTAGTTTCTCTATTTTGTGCAACTGTAAAAACATGGTCCAAAATAACAGTCTCTGTAGAGCTGACCTGGCTCCTGATATAAATATATAAAGGCTCATTCCAAGGTAGAATTATTTAATCCTTCATTTTTGCCACACTGGACCTTTACCAAACCAGTCAATAACTTGAAATTACCCATTGCTGGTACTGCCATGCCGATCCTTGACACCACCACCTGCATGATGGCCTGCCGGGCAGCATTAGGTGACTCTCCTAACCTGTTTCCATTCTCATCAGTCACAGGAATACCGAACTTCAACTCCCTGCCAGAAGGAAAGCAAAGGTCACGTGAAGATGTCAGAGAGAACAACACAGATGTCATAAGCTTTGACGTTGGAGCTCTCACCTCTGTCTCATGAAGGGAATATTGATACAGTTAGCAGCGGCGACAGCAGCAAAGGGGACAAACCGGCTGACGATTGGAGGGAGTCGCTGCAAACATGAAGAAGTGAGAAACACTTTCAAAAATCTGTATCAAAATGCATCATCAACATAAATGCAGTGAAGACGCTTAATCTGTTTAACTGAAGCCACAGGCATTACCTTAGCTAGAGTCTTGAGTCCCAAGGCAGTGACGACAGCTCCAGTAGTAGCACTGACGTAAGCTGCGCCGAGCTGGCTGTGAGGAAACAGACACGTCACACATTAATAACCCGCATCCTGTTTTGATTTTTTCACACATCATAAAACGGCTATCGAATGCCACAGCACACGAGCAGCGCAGTTGGCAGTTTGTCAGTGACACTAAAGCAGTACTTCTCAAATAGTGGGGCAGGCCGGTGAGGTGTCGGGGGTGTGTGAGAGGCAGGGCAGGACAACTCATACAGTGGTTTATACAGATAAATAAATAAAAATGATCAGGTTCTCAATAGTATTTCAATGGGGTATTTCAATAGTATTTCATGCCCCCCCAGAGGACAATTCTGTCCTCTGGGGGGGCATGACAGAAAATAATAGAGAACCACTGCACTAAAGTAACATAATACATAAAATAACGGTGTAAATTCATGCCATGTATAAAAATCCAAAGCTAAATCAACATTTAATACACAACAAAGCAGAAGAAGTGACTGATCGTAACATTCAATTACATGCTTAAAGGGATAGTTTCAGTGTGTTTGTACAAGGAATTGTTCACACCATCGTGTCACTCACTGACTACATGGCTGCCAGCAGGGAGAGAATTAAAAAAATGATCGTGACTGAACAACTACATCAATTGTACACCTGCTCAAGTTTTTTGATGTCTTAAGAATATTTCTTCCAGTTGATCACACAATTTGACAAACTTCAAAATTTAAGTTCACTATCCCAAACCCAAGTTTATAGAGGAAAAAAATCATAATTTTTAGCTTGCAGGTTAACTGCTGTTTTGTTTAATAAGTTTAACCCTTCTGTGACCAGCCTGTCGCTGCCAGGATTTGGGATGTGTACTTCTCATTAACATAACTTCTAGACCGTTTGTGATATCTGATATCTGGTGATATCTACACAATTCAAAAACTACCAGAAAGCGGAGAAATAGAGCTTTGGACCCTCACGGGACGACCGTCCAGTCTCAGTTCTCAGAACTGAGTAATATCGAAAGCGAAAGTTCTCCTGGAAAAAGGGGCAAAAGCCCTCACTCATTGAACATTTTTTGAAAATCCTACAGTCATGAAACCAGAATAAATCCACGCTGCAATATCATGATGGTCATAAGAGAGTTAATGTAGTGTTATGTTTATGTGGGTACATTTGAACAAAGGATTTCAAACACTAAATTCAAAAAATAACACATCTGATCTTACTAATGGAGGCAGCAGTGGATTAACATCTCTGGTGTGTAAAATTTTCTCTATGGACTTGTGTGGGAAGGAAGTGTTTTAAAAGTTTAAATTTCCAGCAGGAAAAGGCTATCCAATATCAAACATATTTGTAAGGTGGACAGGTGTAATATTTGTTTTTTCAGATCGAAGCTAAAAACTGTTCTTCCTTCTGTCCCTGACGGTAACCTCAGTGCGAGCAAATGTCAAGGGCCCTGACTGAACAGAAATCACCGGCGCTGCACTCTGTTGCTAATGTGTCAATACCTCATACAACCATACTTGAACCATCTCTTTGACGTATGAATATGCATTTGCGTGTCCTGAATACAAAACTCTTAATGACAAAACGCTTAATGACAGACTGAAAAAAAAAAAAAGAGTATGCAAATGCAGGTTGACCTGAAATCAGGGTCACATGGGGCTGAACATGCTTAACATTGGAACGTAATACCACTGTGAGGGAAGGGGAGAGGACAGCTGCTCCCACAGCTTCCTTACAGACACTAGTTTAGAGGTAGGACAGGAATGATCTAGAGTGGAAGTGAGGTGAGAAGTCCTCCCTACTTCACGGTGATGGGGGCATCTCCACTGCGGTTGGTGTAGTTGACAACAGCGTTGAAAGACTGGTTAACCCACTGCCAGAACACCACTGCTGGAGTAGTCCTGCAAACACAAGGGAGCAAACGTGTCTGAAGGGAAGTGAGGACTGAAGCAGTTCTATCAAAAATAACCTAATGATGCAGTACACATAACACTACAGACTAGTATCTTTGTAAGTCGCTTTGGATAAAAGCGTCTGCTAAATGACATGTAATGTAATGTAATGTAATCTTAATCCAGCAGTTTAGTTTTGACTGCCCTCGGAATGCTTAAGATAAAGAATGAGATACTTGGTTGTTGAGCTGCAGAATACACCGCAAGAGAAGAGTCTCCGCCCATATGCAAGATCACTAAACTGTTACATCATTCAAAACTGTCTTCTTGGGACTTCAAGTGTAGCTGAAAACAAACAGATTAGCTGGACTGGTTTTTAAAACACCACACTAAAATCTTATACAACAAAAGAAGGTATACCTGTAACTATTGTGTGAAAAAATATATTATTAGGGCAAGTCTTTTGAATGCCAGCTAAAAAAAAACCCTGTTAAATAATCACAGATTTGTCAAAAAGCAGCTGAAGAGAATGTGACAAAGATGCTAAAACATCTCCAGAGATTTGATGAAGGACTTTCACTTGGTGCAGTGATTAAAATCTCTAGTTTCTCTAATAAGGCTACATTTACAATCACATGGAAACTGCATCATACTTATTCAACATTTTGATGACAGATTTCTATTTATATATTTTAATTTTCTTAAATCTTGTTTGTATCCATTGAGGATACACAAAAGGATGTTCTGTACCTATAGAAGGTGAGCATGCAGCCAGTGATGGTCATGTTCATTGGCACCTGAGCAGACATCCGCCCAATCACAAACATCTTCTCTCCAGTGTCGGGGTGGAAGGCGGAGTCATAGATGTACTTGGCCCTCCACAGCGCATCCTCTGTCAGACCAGGCTTCACAATCCCAGCTCTGAAAAGGTCAAAACAGAGGCCTGATTGAGTCTTTTGTTTCAAGACATCTGAATCAGAAATACTCTATACATCCCCTTTGGGTTTTGTTACAGCTACTCCAACTAAGAACAGAAAAACAACAATAGAGATGATGATATATACTATATTAAAAATGAATTATATAAAACTTTACATGGTAAGGTTAAGACCTTAAAATTATTATAGAAAAACCCAACATGTACACCATGAGCAAACACTTGGCAACAGCAGAGAGAGAGAAAAAAAAAACTCCCTTTAAACAGGAAGAATTCTCTGCCAGAGACTGACTTGTGTTGGGGTGGGAGAGAAGCGAGAAAGGAGAGGAAGGGCAGGTGAAAAAAAGAATGGAAAGAAGAAATAGAGAGAAGACAGAGTCTAGGAGTCGGAGTCAGGTGCATTTAATTGCCCAATAGACAAAGACCGAGTTTTGTTCCTGGAAAAATAATATTTCCTTACAGTTTCTTCATAAACCATGAAGAAACCATAATTATTAACTGATATATATATATAAACTTCAAACATTCTCTGCAGAACGTCTGGACTTCAAGCGTCTAAAAGCAGCTCACCTGTAGTCCTGTACGATCACTCTGGCCTCCTCCAGAGTCTGAGAAGACAGCAGGACGGTTCTGGGATCTGTGACCATGAAGAAGTGCTTGGCGCGTCCCATGAAAGTGCCTTGGTCCCATCGTGGCTCCTGGATGTTTATGTTGCTGGACAGCTCTTCAGACATCTTTCCTTCTTTTAATTGATAACAGAAAGAATGCTATTAATATTCAAACTAGATCTTTCATAACAGCATTTGAGGAGGCCTACCAAAACACTCAACTAAGCTCCCACTTCTGCTCCATTATGAGCTCTGCTGCAGTACAGAGTTGTAATTAGGCAAAGCCATCACCCCTACCCCTTAACAGCATCAAATTCAGAAGAAATACACATAATTGACACCTAGACAACCCCCAGACAGACTTGTTGTACAGGTTCATCACCTTCCGATGCTGTTCTATTTACTATTGTCTTGACAAAGTCTTGGCTCTTCAGGAGTAACCTTTCACTAACCAGAAGGTTTATCTCAAACATATTCAAACTCTTTGAATTGGATTTTTTTTTTAATCTGTGAAACATAAAACCACTTACAGGCAAAAAAGACTCCAATAAGGGGCAATTTATTAGGTAATTTTATAGCATAATCTCAATTGAAAACATCCATTATTTACCTTTTCATGTCTTATTGCATTTGTTCAAAAACAAACAGATAAGGTTTCCTTGCAACATATTTAACAAAAGGACCATAGACAACCCTAGTCCTGCCAACTGTACCTTTGATCACACCCAGTTAATCTTTTTCTTATCTATTGGAATTCACAATAATAATCATTCCAAACCTTTTGATTTATTATCAACTATCATCAAATAATTCCTTTCCTCTGCTAATAAAGCCATCTGTGACAAGTTTGAAATATCTGATGCATTATTCGAAATAAAGCATCAGATATTTGAAAATATCATTATTTAAAATATCATTATTCACTTTCACTTTCACCACTGAATGCTCCCTATTAACTTAAGAGACACCAGCCTCCAAAACTAAGTCTTAGAAATTGTTTATTTTTCGCTCTTGCTCGTTTGCTGCACAATTTACTTAACAACAAAACCACCTGAATGTTTACCCAGTCAATGTTTCTAAACTGTAGTTCAAATATGTCTTTTTACTACAATAAGAGGGGTTTTCTGCTTTGGCAGCAGAAAGTCAATTCATCTAACCCAGTGGTTATCAAACTTTTTATTTCAAGTACCACGCGGGAAAATATTGAGCTCTTGAATTAACAGCATTATCACCAAGGTTAAATTACCGCTCATCATCCTCACATACTTCTGACTAAGATGGAGCAAGAGATAAGTTGACTCTAACTGAGGTTAATTTATTATTTGTAATTCGTTTCACTTTCTATGCTCTCTGGTCAAAATAAACTCCTCAGCTGCACTCTGATCACATAACCTGGTTTATACAGTAGAACAATATTTTTGATTTTGCTCAAAGTACCACCAGAGGAAGCTCGTACTACAGTTTAAGAACCATGGGTCCAACCAATTATCGTCTCATTGTTTCTACATAGTGCTATGCTGCCATGCTGGGAGAAAATGGGAGTAAAAACACAAGTAAACAAACAAATTACCGCTCATCATCCTCACATACTTCTGACTAAGATGGAGCTAGAGATAAGTTGACTCTAACTGAGGTTAATTTATTATTTGTAATTCGTTTCACTTTCCATGCTCTCTGGTCAAAATAAACTCCTCAGCTGCACTCTGATCACATAACCTGGTTTATACAGTAGAACACTATTTTTGATTTTGCTCAAAGTTCCACCAGAGGAAGCTCGTACTACAGTTTAAGAACCATGGGTCCAACCAATTATCGTCTCATTGTTTCTACATAGTGCTATGCTGCCATGCTGGGAGAAAGTGGGAGTAAAAACACAAGTAAACAAACAATTAAATATTTTTTAAGTACGTTACGGGCCAAATGAAACTAGCTGGAGGAGCAACCTACATTTAATGTAGGTGAAGCATGCTTTGCGGTATGTTGGCGATGTGTATATTCCACAGATCGATTACCGCGATTATGATGAGCTCTAAAATATTGTGCGAGCCTACCAAGCACTAACAGAGACCCATAGTAAATTAAAAAGAGAGTTAAATCCTGAAGTAAAACCTTTCAATGGCTGACTGGTGAGTCGCCCACACTAAGAGCTAAACTACATGAGTCATATTGTATGAGGTTGATGGAAGAAATGGGGTGTGTTTGTGGAAGTCACGACATGATACCGGTACTTCGACACACCGCTGACCACGGACACCAAAACCAGGACGTTAAAACACACACCCAGTCCTCTACCATCATCGACTATCTCTACACAGGAGAGTATACAGCTGCCAAACCGTCAAAATAAACCATAAATAACCCGAATAACGTCGAACCATACAACTAGCTAGAGCAGCTTACAAGCTAGCTGCAGTGATGCCGTGTCATTTTGTGTTGCAACGGACTAATAGTGAGTCGGGTAAACGGTTACTTAATCGTATTGTGACTTTAATAAACGCAATATGTGCGTTTAGTCAGCAGTTGACACTTACCTGGCTTGTTTTCGGTGTTTCTACGAAATGTATGACCTCTCAATAACACAGCACCACCGGGTGGACGTAGGTCGTCTTCACGTACTCGTGAAAGTATCGTAAATCGTAGCTTCACCGCAGATTAAAAAAAAAAAAAAAAAAAGAAGGAAAAAAAACATTGACCAATTTTTCTTGCACTCGGCTAGTTTGAACGTTGAAAAGCAGCGAACGCCCAAATTAAATGATAGCTACACAAGGGTGGATTCAGTGAAGTATACGTAAAATCACTACTTGGTTGAATAAACTGCAACTATTATTGTTACAATTCAATCCACAATAATTTATTTACAGTTTGAGTAACAAACAATTAGGAAATAAACACATTCCTTACCTTTACTGCCTCCAAATTTTCTCCTTGAATGGCAAGAATAAAGTCTTATAAAAAAAAACGACACTTTCAGTAAAACACCTGGAGCCAGAAAAGCTGAGGCTGGGTGAAGTCAACGAACGCAACACCATGCGGCGTCACACTTGAGGGGGCGAGGTTTACCGTGACGTCATGATGCGTTTAAAACCGCTGGGCGTAGAGGAAATTACAAAACCTGATTGGTTAAATCCGCTGTGGGTGTGTCAGTGTCATACTGTGAAGAATTTATATACACTGTCAACAAACCTATAATTTTTAGGGCATTTTATATTAAGTTATTGCTTCATTATTCTTGGTTTATGTCGTGTCTGTTCTCCGTACTGTCTAATACTTTGTTTTGTTTGTCAAATTGTTTTTTTTGCACTGGTAGGACTACCATTAACACAAATGTTACAAAAATGTTTTAACAATATAAAAACAATATAACAATATAGAAACATGTATGTATGTATATATATATATATATATAAACATGTATGTATGTATATATATATATATACACCATATATATATATCTATATATATAGATATATATTATGTTTGGAGGTGGTGTGTTCTTGTATCAGTAGCTGTGTTCACCTAAAATAAACTTGAGTAAGACATGACATGACGTTGATGGCCACTGGGTGGGGCTGTTTCTACATCTCACTGGCGTGTGGCGTGTTTTTTTCCACCTGCACTTCTCTGGAGTTTGACCGACGAATATGAACTATACAGTAACACATTATTAACCACATCGTTTACCCGAGGACCAGCTGCAGTGGACTAGACGTCCGGTAACACAACATTCTACAATGTTGTGTTATTAGTCTGGTCTGGTGTGGTCTGCTAATGGCTGCACAGCTGCGGGGGCTTTGGGTAAAAGGCTTACACACCTCTTAAGACAATAATGGTCGCCTGCGGAACAAATGAGGTGGCGCTAATACTAATACTCCGTCAGCGACGCGGACCAGTGAGTGTCTGCTGTCCGGACTCATCCGGCAAAAACACGTGGACTCAACAGGTAACACATGTAACGCTTTGTTAACTTTGGTTTGATGTTGCTGTTACAATGTCACCGTATCATCGGGGATAAGTTTGGCCCGTGCTAAGGTAGCCAGCTTTAAGGATCCAGGTCGTTTTGTTTACAAGTTAATCGAGTTAATGAGAGCGAATTGAATAATTCCACTTCCGTTTGTGAGGAATGACAGGCGGGATCTATGTCGCTGTCCATGGTGCTGATCGATGCAAAGAAGATGGTTCTTACTTTTAGTTTAAAGGAGTCTATTGTTGTTTTTCAGTCAACCTTTATAAGCACTTTATTAATCATTTATTAACCATTAATAAACCATAAACATCCTTCATGTTGCCAGGTTGCGTGAAATCCTCCTCAATCTTAAAACAATGTGGGCTGCATGGCACATGGGCCACTGAAACAGATTATTAAAAGTGTAGAATAGGATAGAGTAGAATAGAATAATGACATTTGGGGAGCTTCCCCATGCAGTTAATTCATTCATTCATTAATTTTCTACTGCTTTATCCTCCTTTAAGTGGTCAAACAGTCCACTGGATCAATTAAAGACTGCATAGAAGACAAACATGCTGTCAGGCTAAAAGAGAATTCTCCACAACCTGATGACTCACAGTTAGTTCAAATTAAATATTTATAACTGATCTCTTAAAGTATATAAGAGCACCCCGTTTCTCTTACTAGTTGTTTGTTTTTCTTCTTAAAACCCAGGTGAAATGTATTGACTTCCAGAGAGGGAGTTTAATTTTCCCACCAGCATCTGTTCTGATCTCCACATTACTCATCAAGGAATATTCTTAATTCTTCTCACAGCAGATATCCTGTTAATTAAACATGACCCGAGGGGAATCACCATGCACAGCTGACTCCTCTGCAGAGAGGCCGGCTGAGGCACCATGAACTCTGTTGAGATGTACTCAGTGGATCTAAAAGACGCCTGTGGATTATACCAACGTTTGTATTCTACTGGGAAAATAAGGATTCCTTCCTAAGGGTAAGAAATTTGGAGATTTTTTTCTTTTTTTACTAAACCTTATTTATGGTGTGACACTTGTTTTAGTGGTCGTGGATAATACCTATAGCTTTTTAAAAGAATCTCTTACATTATATCACCCATTTACCTAAACACACCTGAACCTCACCTCCTCGCCCCCAAATCCCAGGCTGCACTTCATCCGTCAGACTCCTGATATCCTCCCGTCTGGATGACTCAGGGAGGAATTGCCAAACACAAAGCATGGCTCACCCCGCCACTCACTCCTCTGACCGGAGGGAGATGACAAATGGAGCGGGACACCCCCACTTCAACAACAACGGAGGTCAGGGCGGGGGTTCCCACAGCGCTGCGCGCTACATGCTGAAGAAACAGCACCGCCACAGACACAGGTCCTCGTCACCGATGGGCCGGGTCATCCTCATCAACGCGCCTCTTGATGGTGAGGTCTGGACACGATGACACATGTCCTCTTCACCCTGTATGAACATGAAATGTTTATTTTTGTGTCACATTTTTATCCACCACATGTTATGAAAAGTAATAACACACACTTAAAGGTCCAGGGTCTAACATTTAGAAGGGTTTATTGGCAAAAATGTAGACTACTACTAAAAAAAAGCCTTACAATAAGCTTATTTTATGAACTTTAGACAATAGCTTGAATATTAGCCTGAATATACAAAATAATAGTGTGTGTATTGAGGCAGATGCTTATATGCAAACGAAGGAGAATGTCATCCTTTTTGACATGCGAAGGCCACCGTAGCTCCCTGATTTGCTTGGGAAAGTGAAGTCAAGTGGAGTCTCAAATTCTTACACACTGAGCCTTTAACATAAATATTTCAGTATTATCACCGTGAGCACATCTGCACAATTGAAACGTTTTGGTGTTATTAATCAATAATTCTGTAATGACCTTTCAGCTTAATGTGAATCAAGGGATCTAAATATGTAGCAACTAAATCTGTAGCTTAACAGGAGGCAAGGAAATAAGTCTAAAAGGGAGTTGAACATTTAACCAAATAAAATTTAGCATGACTCGGTCCGGTTCGACTCTACTAGGTATTTTTTGCTTTCTCATTAGCGATAGTACTCTGTGCTTTTTTTTAGTACCTGCTCTGGCGAGTTTTCATGCAAGCTGAGGTGACACTAAAATGTGATGTCGTCAGACTGATTGGTCAGAGAGCGTCGTCACTGGAAGAGTCATGAGCGCGACGTCCGACATAATAATAATCATAATCATAATAATATAAAAATAATTTATAAGAGGAGTCTGGTGTATTTAGCGACAGCACTGCTGAAAGCCGGCGATCGTGAGCCCGAATCACAACCCGTTCAGTCGTATTTCAGTTCAGTGACTGTGTCAGACGGAGTCTGTGCTCCGGTCACGCAGGAAGTACAGAACTAATCTTTTTAATGAACTGATTCTAATGATTCAGTACACCGTTTCATGCAGCCGTGCTTTGACGACCCCGCCGGCGTTGAGGAGGAACTATAGTAATAAGGATTAAATGACGTGCCTGATACCAAACCGAGTAGAGCAGAGCCGAGTATTGCTAGAACTGTATAATGGAAAAGTTAGAGCATATGCAGAACCCAAAACATGAGGATTTTAATAACCAAATAAATTGCCTAGTGCAAACTTTAATCCTCAGATTCAGTTTAACAAAGCATAAAGTCCAAGTCTGTGTGTTTTGTCTGCAGGTGACGACAGTGAAGACATTCACACAGTGACAGTCGATAAAAGTCCTGATGGACGTCTGGGCTTCAGTGTCCGTGGAGGTTGTGAACATGGACTTGGCATATTTGTCAGCAAGGTGGAGGACGACAGCTCTGCAGGTTTGTACCATGTGTGTTTGAGTGTGTGTTTCTCATGTCGTGAAGACCAGCGCGAGGCCTCCTCCTGTGTGTTGTTACGCGACTGTCATCGTGAATCCCACCTCGTGTCTGCAGCGCAGGCTGGGCTGACTGTTGGCGATAAGCTGGTGGAGGTGAACGCGGTCAGCCTGGAGAACATCACCATGAGCAGCGCCGTGAAGGTGTTGACGGGCAACAACAGGCTCCGGATGGTGGTGAGACGGGTGGGCAAGATCCCGGGCATTCGCTACTCCAAAGAGAAGACCACATGGTGAGTCAGAGCGGGTTTCATCAGTGCAAATAAAGCCTTTCAAAATTATATTTGACCTCATTTACAATTCATCTACACTCATCATAAGGTATTTTAGAGATTGCATTAAGAGATGTTCTTTTTCCTCACCTTAAAGTGTTTATTTGATTTACTTTTGCCTTTTTTTTTTATCATTTTGAACCAATCTGGACATTCCCCTCTGACCTCTGACCTCACTGAGGCATTTTCACCCAGAGACTGAGCTGGTGCTCGCTGGATATTTTCTCTTTTTCAGAACATTCTCTGTAAACCATAAAGTAGATCACAATCCTGCCACAATCAAAGATGGTTAAATCCTATTTCCTCTCCACACTGATGCCCAGTTTGAACTTCAGCATCTTGTCTTGACCTCGTCTAAATGCATCAAGTTGCCTCCATATTTGCATGTGTACCTAAAAGAGGTGGACAGCTATCATTACTAACGCAATCTACAACCTTGTCACCACCACTCATGTTTACACGGCTGTTGTTTTATGTGCTCTTGCCACTTGACTGTAGCTCACACTGGTTATCTTTCTTTTGGGATATACTGTATCTTGGTTTCATGTAGCAGCTTTGGATGGATTACCACTGTGACCTTTATCGCTATTTGATTATCCTTTACTGACGAGCCCGATCTCAGCTAAGAAGGAGAAATCCGTTAACGTGAATGTTTGTTTGTGTGTTTCAAATCAAATCAGAATCGGGTGGTGAAGACAAAATGAGAAACTATTTCCCTTGGTATCCAATATAGATATAAAATAAAGATACAATGCAATGAAACACAAATTCCTGAGATGCTTTTAAAGTGGCAGTTGTGTGTTTGAAGTAGGGCTGAACAATTAATTGACATCTTACATTTACATTTATGCATTTAGCTTAAAGACTTACAAAAGAGAAATAAGCTATATAGGAAGAGTCTTGGAAAGAACTCCTCTAGATAGAAACAGTGGCCTGATAGAGTGCTGAGGTGGATCCAAGTGTGGAAGAATAAACTGTACCACTTTTATTTAGTAGCCCCACCCTAACGACAACATTTGTGAACAATTACAGCTTGAATGTAGCTCTTGATTAAATGAACAGTTAGCATCCCAACCACGAAGGGACTCGAACCCTCAATCTTCTGATCCGAAGTCAGACGCCTTATCCATTAGGCCACGTGGTCACTTCGTCAAGACTCAATGTGGCCCACTGCAATTTTCAATACACATCATATTCCACAGACTGAAGTGAAAAAAACATCTTTGTTTCTCACAGATCTGAAACACAAATATCACACAGTAATCATTCTAAATATGTTATCCAAATGAAATATGTGAGAGTAATTATGTAAATGTTACCATTTCCTCTCATGTCGCAATCACAATCTCGGTCAAAATAATCGCAATGAGATATTTAGTCCCCATATTGTAAATTCTTACATTTTAAACAAACATAAACATGCTGTATGGTTAGGATGAGGTTAAGGTCAGGACCAGGGTCAGAATAAGACAAGAGGAAATCTCCAGGAAATGAATGTAACTGAATGCAATGTCCTCTGAAGTCATGGAAACCAAACTGTGTGTGTGTGTGTGTGTGTTTAGGGTGGATCTCATTCACCGGCGGATGGTGGTGGAGGAGAATGGACGAACGCCGTCAGAGGCCAGCACAGACAGCGCCCTCCGCAGGATCGTGCATCTCTTCACCACATCGGACGACTACTGCCTGGGCTTCAACATCCGAGGAGGGAAAGAGTTCGGACTGGGGATTTATGTTTCCA
Source organism: Solea solea (assembly GCF_958295425.1). NCBI lineage: Eukaryota > Metazoa > Chordata > Actinopteri > Pleuronectiformes > Soleidae > Solea > Solea solea. The sequence continues at coordinate 19,767,524 of NC_081148.1, forward strand.
AGTACGAGCCAAGTTGAGTTTGAAATACAGTATGTCTTAATGCTCAAAGTGGCAAACGACATCACAGAGATAGACGTGATGGATTCCTCCCACGTCTAATCCAGTCTGCCTCTGTACAACTTCCTCTCTCTTCAGGCTGGACCCCGGTGGGCTTGCGGAGCAGCATGGCATCAAAATGGGCGATCAGATACTTGCAGCTAACGGGGTGAGCTTTGAACACATCACCCACAGCAACGCAGTGGAGGTCCTGAAGAGCCACACCCATGTGATGTTGACCATCAGGGTGAGAGACTGTTTTATATCCACAAGGTATAAGCCAACTAAGAAGGGCCGGTTCTGATTAACTACATTTGTGCTCCCAACAAAGAGCACACACAAAAAAAGGCCTAATTCACAAGCAGCTGTACTACTCCTTCACCCCTGACACAAAGTGAGAAGGGATAGTGGTTTAAAACGTCCCCAATGAAATGTGACGACCCTACGAAAAGTCAGGAACGTACAGTTAATTTAATAAGTTTTAAAACCTCTTTGATACTAATTCTTTTCCACTCTTACAAACGCTATTAAAAGTAACATACTGCAGTTTATTAGGCCACCTGGGCTCATTATACTGCCAATGTTTGGCAGTATAATGAGCCCAAGATAACATTGTTATCTTATAAAGTTATAGAAAAATGATGGGTTGTAAAGTCTGCCACCTTTTAACTATGGGCAATATTGCTTCACAGAATTCAGTGCTTCTGAGGTAGTTGGATGTCAACACGAGAGCAGCTTCTTGCCTGGTTTTCTTCATAACACTTTATTTGAAGTGTTGTCCTGGATAAAGTCCACTTGAAAGGCCGTGCAGCTCCACACTTTACATCTCAGCACATTTCTTCCCCTATTATGCAAAATGAAATGTATAGGGCGACACGGGGAATTTAGAATTGGGCCAAAAGTCTGCGTGACCTGCTCGTAAAGTAATTTGAAAAAAGAACAAAGCTAAAAGAAAAGTACCCGAGTTTGCTCGATGTGTGAAGGAACAGTTGGCCAAATCTACTTCACAAGGTGATAATAAGTCAGCGTTTACAGGTTGTCACCCTGAAATATCCAAACAAATAAAGTGGTGCTGGTTTATGTCCACGGCTTTGAGATATGTGGTCACAAACACATCAGATTCAGCCGCAGAGTCGTGTATGGAAACATTCATCATTGGCTTGGGTTTTAATATAAGAATTGATCGGGTGCTTTGAGTCCAGTGACACTTTAATAAATGACACAGCACGTTAAATAACACCAGCTCTTCTCAGGAGGAGACGGAGCGAGCAGAGCAGAGCAGAGGAGACAGCTGGCTTACAGCCTGTGAATACCTCAAGTGTCAGTGTGCAAGGTCACTTCACTTAACCTTGTTTTTCAGATAGAGGAATCATGTTTATGCTGGTGTGTATGAATGGGCATATGTGTGTGTGTGTGTGCTCTCTCAGCTCTCTAACTTTGCCGTGTGCTCATTTTACTCCTCAGATCTCAGGTTCCACATGTGAAAAACAGCCAGGGACGATGTTCATTATTCAAAGGCAGTCAGGGATCAGGTTATAATCAACAGAAAGCCAAATTTTATGTCTTCCTTCTGTCCTGTATTGGACTGGACACATTAGGGATTGGGTCACAGTCACATAAGGTGGAGTGAGGCCTGAGTTTTAGAAGTTTAGATCTGCTCTTTTAACCTGATACGTTCAGGTTTACAATGCTGTTAAACAGAGAGAAAATGACACACACTAATTCTTGCTCACAGCTGTGACATCCACACCTTTTATAAACCACGGCGTCATACGTTCATACGTTCATGTCTGCAGTAAGGATTCATTTCAAATTCAACACCCCCCCAGCACATGCTATTAGCAGCCACCATTTTTTAAGGTGTACCAGGGCCGGCCCTATGAATTTTGGTGCCCTAGGCAAGATTGGGATTTGGTGCCCTCCTCCCCCAGGTTTCTTCCGTCCACTATTTTCCATTAAAAAAGTGAAATGTCTGCATATATACATATATATATATGTATATATATATACATATATATATATACATATATATATATGTATATATATATACATATATATATTTGTATATATATATATATATATATATATATATATATATATAAGAATGTCAGACAATGAGAAAAAAAACAACTCTTTTTTTGTATGTTTACTTCCTAAGGCGAAGTAAGGCACTGATGGGAGATTTTTTAATCTTAATCTATTTTCTTCTGTGGTCATCCATGCCCACACCCCATGCCCATCTGGCCTATGCCTAGAGCTGAGGTTTACAGACTAGAAGTGTAGATAGCTCAACAAGTACAACTCTGCTCTACAGTTGTGTCTTTTGGTCTTCAGCTTAGTCCACTGTGTGCAATAGATATTTAGGTTAGGATAACTTAACGCCTTTCACCCTATGTCAGCAGGGATTGGCTCCAGTGCCCCCCATGACCCTCATGTGAAGGATATAAAGTTATAGTCTCATCTATGCTACTATGATTTTTTATTTTGTGTTTTGGCACTTTAACAGGAAGCTGGCAGATACCCTGCATACAAGGAGATGGTGGCTGAATACGGCTGGCTCGACAACTGTAAGTTGTTTATCACTGTGTTTTTATGACCTGGTGTTAGAGATGAACATGTCTGAACACAGGCTGCAGTGCTCCTTAATCATTTGGAGCACAGCATGACCTCATATGTGAATATGTAAATGATGCAGAGTTTCATTTATAAAGGAAGCTCCCAGAAAACCCAGAGTTCATGTTCTGATTCTTTGAAGCTTAGAAGATTAAAGGGCAGACAGGGTTTAATCAAGTCCGAGCAGATTGTGTAAAATAAGGAAATGGAACTTCCTGTACAAGTCTACTGTGGGCAGCTTATGTTTTTTTGTGTTGCTGTAATTCTGGATTTTCTCTTCTTCAGTGGCCAATGGGGGCCCTGCACCATCCTCCCACGGCTCAGACTCCAACTCGTCTGTGTCCTCCCTGTCCTCCAGCACCCCTCTCAGCTCCCTCAGTGGTCTCTCCCAAGTCCTTTTCCCTCCCGCCTTCGGCTTAGACATGGTAGACGTCGCCATCTCCACAGAGGACCGCTCCCGTCGTCCAAGCAGCGCCGAGCGGACTGCTGACACCGCCATGCAGACTGACCCCCACCCTCCGAACCACGTGGAACATCCCTCTCTTCATAATGGATCGAACCCTGACAAGCTGGTGGGGACAGAGACCAGCCGGACTGTAGGTGCCACAGTGCTGCTGAAGGACACACTCATACGTGGGAAAGGGGAAGGACCGAGGGAGATGGGAGGAGCTGGGGAAGGAGGCAGGGCACGGACCAGGACCCTGTCTACTGGGGACCGGGAATTAGTCAAACACTCACCTAAGACGGCTGCACTGATGGACCTGAGCAGACCACGGAAACCCATCAGACGTTCCCAGAGCCACGTCACCGTGTCAGGCGAGACCTGCTGGCTCACACAAAACATACAAAAGTGATTTTAGAAAATGTCTTCATTGTTTAGTTTGAGAAAAAGATCAAACCAATGGGTTTAGTTGTTTTTTGTTTTTTTTAACACAAAATGTCAAAATGGTCAGGTTTCTTAAGAAATGACAAAGTTAAGGTGTAGGTTTTCATGATCATTGGAAAGAAAAACAAGCTGTTTGATACCAGTTAAAGTACAAAAACTGTGTTACCACACAAAAACTGTAGTGCGTAACTTCTAAATGTAAACAAATGTCTGTTCCATTCAAACCACTGACCACTGTCATATGAGCCTCACATCAGCTTCACACAACTCTCTCTGTGTTAGATCTGGTGTCGCCTGGCTACATACATTCCCACGCTGCGCACAGGAAGTGATTGGATTTATCACGATAGACAAAGACAACAGCTGGAGTATGAAACGGAATATAGCGGCTGATCAATATGAAATCATTTCAAAACCAAGCCACTGTAGGCTAAACACAGGAGCTTACTGGTGACGTTTAGAGCACACAAAAGGCTCTACCACATAGTGACACACCCGACGCCCATGTGTCAATCCCGAGTGCGCAATTCATAAAATATGCAAAACCCACATTTATGGCTCTTGCGCTGCCACTGCATAAACACAAACGCTCCCTCGCTCTGGTCTGGTTCAGATGAAAGACGCAGCGCACATATAATGTTGTATCATATCATTAAATAAGACTAAACAGAAAAACAACAACAACAAATAATCTCCAAAAGTTACGCATAGCAGATTTAAGTCAGAGTTACATAAACTGCTACAAATCCAGTATCAGTCACTCTACTACGACTCTAATACTGCAGCTTCTATCAGCCTCAGCTCTTGATCTGGTTTTGTGGAGGCACCTGCATTCACTGTGTAACAAAACCCCCCACTCAGATTTATGTGCCGGACACCAGGCACTTTAATGACCCCTCATTTCTCAATCACTGCAGAGAGTAAACAAGAACACCCAGACTCCACATGGCTGATTTAAGCTCGCGGCCGCGTCTGACCAACACAGACTTGTGATTAATCACCGACCCTTTACTCTCACTTGTTGTGACAAATAAATAAGAGCAAGCATATTGAGAGTTATCCATCCAAACCTTTGTGGGCCAGTTGAGTTATTAGCCTCTCCTTTTCAATTTACCCAGTTTATTCACACCTTCAGGAGCTGCCAGACCCTTGGGGCAAAGCCCGGGTGTGATTGGACATTTGTTACGTAAGCTGGAGGACATGGCTGTAAGGCTCTGAACGGATGGGGGCTGTGTTCACGTCGGCGTTGCTGCGATTCATCAGCTTTACGGCGTTTCTTTCCACGGTGGCAGATTTAGTGCAGTGAACAGAGGAGCTGACAGATAGAGGAATGAACAGTTTAAATTCATAGCAGAGAGTGTGTGTCACCCATAACTGTTGAACATGGAGCAGAAAAAAAATATCCAGTGCATTATATTTTCAGCACTACACGGCAAATATGACATGGAACTGCCTTATTGACTTTACTGACTTCACATATTTGGATTTAGTGGGACTTATTTGTCCTCTTTTTGACCCTGCTTTAGAAGACAGGAAGAAGAAGAAGAAGCACCAGAAGGAGAAGAGCTCAGTAGAAGGTAAAAGCAGCCTGCAGCGCTCCAAAACCTTTGTCAACCTGTTATTTAAGAAAGACCGGAAAGAGAAGAATCGCTCCAGGTCACCGTCCCACCATTCTGACAAAGGTGAGAGTACAGACACAGGATTCTAGCTCCCTATAAAAGTGAATCGTTATATCGTGATATTATTGGTATCGTGGACCATGTTCGACCATGAAGACGTGTTCTTGTGTCAGAATGTTATTCCACTCCAGCTGTGGTGCTTCATTTATCCATGTGAACCAAGCACTCCCAGGTTTGGGGGCTTATATCCACTGAAGACTCATGTTTAAATGTTTATTTATCGACTCACCGACTGATTCACTCTCCTGTATGTGATTACAAAGAGATGATGGGGCTTGATGAACAAATATCGTTAACAAACTGCAGATGAATGCTTAGTCAACACTTAATAACTAACTGTAACTCCTCAGGTAAGGAGCGGGGTCATCCTTTCCAGCTCTTGACCTCCCCGAGAGAATCCCGTGCTGGAGTTAAAGACCACATCGCTCTGCCTCGTCCCGAGACCCTGCAGCACGTGGAGGACGTGGCAAAGAGACTTCTCAGCCACGATGAGGTGGTGGCTGTGATGAGACACTGTCGGAGGGTGAGATCCTGCTCTGATCCTCATCTCTGACACACCTCCCCCCCACTGAATGAAAAACTAGAAGTATGCAGTACTGTTCCCAATGTTGCTGTGAGCCCTTAAAGTGATAGATGTACCTGTCAGCAGCTGTGACGAAAGGCTATAATTTATGATCGTGATCAAATATCAACTGTCATCCGATACGCTTGAGCTATTTTATACCAGTTTCAGGGGAAGCAGCTCCTCTGTCTGTCCTTTGCCCTAAATATAGAGCATTCTACGTCCACTTAGAGGCAGATTTATGTTAATAACTTGTGCCTTGTGATGAATAAGCCAAACTTGTTGTGTAAAATTGGTGTATTGTTCCTTTAAAAACTCTATACCAACAGCAACAACAAGTTGTTTTTGTACCAACCTAGTCTTTCTTTCCCAATCTCTCAGTTTTTGTCCGACAATGTGATTGAGGATTTAGTGCGCCCCCTCTTGGCCATCTTGGACAGACCAGAGAAACTGCTACTTCTCAGAGAAATAAGGTGAGAAACTGAAGTATTTACTAACCTAAAACTACAGTTTTATCTTTGTTTGTACTGTACTATAGTGCGCGTTGAGACGAGATGACTGACTGTGAACGTATCCTCTGCAGAATGCTGATACCTACGACTGTGCTGGCTCACTTTGACAGCATGGTCATTCCCTTTGAGTTGGAGGCGTATGACACACTCAAGAGTCGCTCGAGTAAGCAGTATTTTTGAGATGAAAATGAGGAAAACAATGAGAGATAAAATGTTGTTGATTAAACAGAAACAACGCCAGTTTAGAAAATCTGTGAGGCAGCTCTGGTTGTTTGTCTCTTCTCAGTGCGTTCTCCAGCTCTACACTCCCCTCGCAGTGGAACCCCTCGACGTCACCTCATCACCCCAATCCCAGGTTTGTGTATAAGGAGCTTAAAACGCTCGCATTTTCTCTCATTTCCCTTCCACTCTTGTAGTTCTTCCGTCACGTTACTTTATTCCTTGTGTAAAAGTGAAACAGCACTGTCTCTGGTGTTCCTAGAACATAGATTGTATTTAAAAAAATGTATGTTGCCTTCTGATCTGAAAAGTCTCAGGGATTGTAGGGTTAGAGTTGACATCTTCAAGTCAACCCTATCCCTAACCCTAACCCGAGTTAAAGGCACAGCAAAATAAAAGGTAAAAAAACCATAAAATCAATAAAAATAGAATTAAAATAGTAAAAAAATGACATAATAGAATAGTAAAATGGTAAAAACTACACCACATCCTGAGCTCTGAGGTCTAAAAACAGGCTGCTTTTCTGCAGCTGCCTCCAAACTTTGGAACCATTTATCATTATGGAAATGAAAGCTGCCTCCACCATTGAACATGTTAAAGAGCCACCTTTTCTCCTTGGCCTTCATTTCAGGATAAGAATAGTCAACTCTGACACTTCTATGTAGTTTTACTATTTTATTATGTCATTATTTTACTGTTTTACTTCTATCTTTTATTGACTGTGCTATTAACTCTGTAAAGCACTTTTTTCAACCTTGGTTGTTTTTAAATGTGCTCTAGAAATAAAGTTGACTTGTCTTGACGAGAGGGCGACTGCCCTGGTTGTAAAAAGAACTCCCTTTGAATGGAAGTGTATGGTAACATAAGCCTAATTCTCACTTGATTTATAATGTCAGTAAATGTTTTCCTGATGAGTTAATGGTAGATTCAGGTCTTCAATGGACATCATTGTTTGTTTTATTTAGAAGAAAATAGATATTAAAGCAAATGGTTTAATTGTGACGAAAGTGTTCCTGACTGATCTGTTTTTATGATTTTCCAGACTACAGGGGAAGGTTCCACCTCCAGTCTGTTCAAAACCCCCTGGGAGAGAGTCAGCTGATTGAGGAGTTGGAGAGACTGCGTTTGTCTGGACGCCAGTCAGGACATCTGTCTCCGGCCCAGGTCTTCACCCCTCTGCTGGATGTACCTGTGGACAGCTACTCTGTCTCCAGTGCGCGCTCTCGCTCCCGGAGTCCCTCATCCACGCACAGCTTCCTCCTCACGGAATCACCGCACAGCACCCATCGCGGTCGCCATCCCCACCGCTCCCCAAACAGAAGAGAGAACGGAGCGTCACAGTTTGACGATTCCTCACTGTTGTCTGTGTACGATCGGAAAAAAGAAGCGGCTCCTGAACGAGGGAGGTCGCCCGTGAGGAACGGACACGGGGGAGAAAGGAGGGAGGCGAGTCCCGACAGCGTGGATGGCAGACGGCAGAGCGGGCTGCAGGACGGCTTCACAGAGGTCAGCGTGCGTGTGCCCTCACAGCGAAGAGGCAGAACGCCTCTAGCTGATGTGTTTGAGCCCTCAAGAGACAGCAGCAGAGGGAGCAGTCCACAGGTATACAGACACTCACAAACGTTTGGAGTGAAAAGAGGAGCAACTCCACCACCAGAGGAATACAAAATCAGCACTTTGACCATCTCAAAGGCCAAGCAGTCACTGGGTGAGAACTGGACCAATAGCAGGAAAAACTGGACCAATAGCCTTGGTCCTTAGCAGGACCAAGGCTATTGGTCCTGCTAATTTTTGTTAACTGAAATAAGATAAAGAGGAAAAAAAAAGGAAAAAAAATGACTAGCAAACCCACTCTGAAAACTAATTAAAACAAAAAGTTAAAACTAAATCAAAACAGAAAACTATTATAACCATGGACAGGAATATAGATGTGAGTAGAAAACAAGAATATGGCACTAATCAATCAATCAATCAATCAATCAATCAAGTTTTCCTGATTTTCCTTGTTGGTTTTGAACAGGCATCAGTATCTCTGGAGGGATCGAGTCCAGGATCCAGCCCATGATAAAGATTGAGAAGATTTTCCCAGGAGGAGCAGCGGCGACAAATGAAGCTCTGAAGGTGAGTGATCATTATCGTTTCTAAAAAACACCTTATTTGAGAAATTAATCAGGCAAAAGTGCCTTAAAGCCACTAATGGAATAAAGCAGCCTAAATGCTCTGTGTTCTAAGGGTTAAAGAATTACTGCGTCTTCTTCTTTGAGCCTAACACATGCAAGTAGTTATTTTATGGACATGTACTCCCCAAACCTGGCTGTCCATGACAACAGCAGTGTTTTTATTTTTATTTTTCAAACCAAACCTTAAGTTTAAGAAAACCGTCAATACTAGCAACGGAATCTATTGAATAAGTTCATATTTTCTTTCCAGAATAAAAGATCTAAACTCAATTTTATTGTGAAGATAAGCAAATAAGTTAAGATCAGATTTGTTCAATCATCTACTGGGACCAGATACTGATGCTGGCGGGCCAGTTTTGGCCCACGGGCCACCAATTGCTGTCCACTGCTTTAATGCATTGATTTGCTGCTATGTCATTGACTGATTAGATATTTGTGAACACAAACAGTTGAATGTGTACCTAATAATATGGTGTGTGTACGCGTGTCCCCTGATTTTAAAGGACATTACATGTCCGTCGTGTCTGAGCACCTGTCAGACACTACAGTGGTTATGAGTTATTGTTGCCATCAGTGAGGAGGACGCTCAGGACAAAGAGGCTGAAGGTGCTCAGTGAAGAATGGACAGCAGATGAGTAAAGAGCAATATCAAGTAGCCCATCACCTCCATAATTGATGAGCTACACGGACCATGTCTGCTAATGTATTGGTAATATATTGCCTGCACAGTAACTTAACGGTCATCTGTGATCTTGGCCCAGGTTCACTTAGATACTCGATACACACGCACATTAAGTACAATTAACCACAGGCTAATTCTTTAAGCTGCAAAGTCAAAGTTAACAGCAGGCGGAAGAATAATACTGATAAATAATAATGTATGTGGTTGAAAGTGTCTGAAATAAAAGGTTATACATGCATAAGGATATATAGTATGAATGACAATAATACAAAAACATCACTGTTACTCTCAGACACAGAGATGTCACTTTGTGTTCTGTTGTCTCGACCTGAAACATCACATCTGGCCTCTAACTCTTAAAGGTTCTCTGGCTTTAGATATGCATGATAACACACACACAAACACACAAACAAACAAATAAACAAATAAACAAATAAACAAATAAACAAACGTATGTGTGAAAACACAGCTAACCTTATCCATCTTTAATGAAGGCAGGATTTATTGCAGCACTCTTGTATGTGTGGGATCTGTTGGCCGCAGCAGCCCCCCTGTGGGCAGTAGAGGTACTGCAGGTAGGCTGTGAAAGGTTAGGTCAAATTAATACATAAATAAAAATGTTTTGGTTTTTTTCCAATTTTGTAATTAAGCTTCAGGGAACCATTAAAAAATGTTGAATTAAATTAAATTAAATTAAATTAAATTAAATTAAATTAAATTCATTTATTTATCCCCAAGGGGCACAATTAAAGTGTAATTAAAACACATAGCATGGATATATCTATACAAACATATTCACACTCACACACACTGCTAAAATGTTACTACATTTTTGTTACTACAAAGAGAGTAAAGTGCCGTAAACAGGTGTTGTTTCTTAACTACCAAATCCAAAGTACTGGTAAAGCATTATCAGTTTAAATGTGAGTGATACACAACGGTAGTTGGTACTGGACTAAATTAGATTTAGCATGGTTTACTGAATAGATCCAAACTGACTGTCTCCTCTTCTCGTCTACAGCATAATCTGCTGTAACTGAATATAATTTGTGAAACACACAAAAGATTCACTAGTCCTTTTCTGCAAAGAATTATTATTATTTTTTTTTAAATTGCAATGTAATTTGATTGAAGAAAGAAAAGCCCCACAAAGCGCTGCATAAATGTCTGTAAAGCAGAAGTGACAGAAGAGGCCGTGATCTGTTTAATTTCATCAAATTGCCTTTCAGAAATGAAATAATCTCTCTCGTCTTTGCTTAAAACGAGGACGCCGAGTTTATTGGAGAGCACCAGGTTGTGCGACGAGCTGTAAGAAAACCTGCCAGGATAAACACAGATGTTACCTCCTTCCATGTGTGACCCACAATACAAAAGAACAGTCTGGTACAGAGAAAAGGGAAAAATAATCTATTTCTGACTAATGACTGGAAAGGAAAAAAGGGGGGGGGGGGAGGTGAGAGAGACATGATTGCTGGAGCTACAACAATGGCCGTGGACCTTGCATGTGTCTGCGTGATGTGTTACCAACCTGCGCTGAAGCTGAGCACATGAGGCAGGTGCATCCTCGACAAACGCTGGATGACATCAGGGGAAGTTCCTCTCCTCAGGGCTCCAAGGATTTGCCACACTGCTCACATCCTGCAGGAAACAGCGAGCCAACAGTCTTCACTCTCTCTGTGTGTGTGTGTGTGTGTGTGTGGTTGTCCCAGTGCATGCTGTTATTTCAGCAACCTTGTGCTGAAGGGGAAACTTTGAATGTGCACCAGTGACCGCCTTCATTGTGAATATATTAAAACTATGTGGCATAAATCAGGTTTTCACTGAGGGAAACACTCACTGCAGATTTATGGAAACTTTTGATGAGGCTTTTCTGAAAAGAGACAGAAAGTAAAGAGAACCACATCATTATATGTTATCATTACATCTTCATCTCCTATGTTAACAGGTTAGTCAGCTTAGTTGCTTGAGAAGTGATAAAAGGTGAAGGTTTTCATGATGAAAAGACAAGCTGTTTGAGACCCGTTGAAGTACTTTGACTCCTATCACTTTCAAACTGTAGTGTGCAACTTTTAAATCGAAACAAATTCCCAGTAAAACACTGTGAAATGAGTTCACTTCAATGCCCCGCACGAGTTTCTCATTGTATAGATAGAAGTATACAGTAGTATAGATTTTGTGTCACCCGGCAACATTCCTGCCCTGCACACAGGAAGTGATTCATTTTAGAGGCAACAACCTTTCACTACTAAATAGAAACGGCTACAAACAGGTTGGAGCATGTCTGAAAACACAAAGAGGTGTCCAAAAAAAGTGAATTCTACCACGATCCTGCCTGTCCCTGCGGTGCTGGTGTATACACACAAGCGCTCCCTCAGTCAGGTCTGATAGTATTGCCTGACGGTGTCTGTTTTCTGATGAAGACGATGCACTGTTGCCTCACAGCTAGAAGGTTGCTGGTTCCTCTTTGTATGATGGACTGGCGACCTGTCCAGGGTGTGACCCCGCCTTTCACCCTATGTCAGCTGGGATTGGCACCAGCATCCCCCTGCGACCCTCATGTGGGGGATAAAGTGGCAGACAATGAATGGACGATGCAGCATACAAATAATGTTAAATAGACCAAACAGAGGCAGAAAAATGACATCAACCACTCACCCAAACCTCCACACTGCAGCTTTTAACCTTTGACCTGTGCTTGTATCTGCAGGCAGGATATGAGCTGTTGTCCGTGGACGGGGAGAGTCTTCAGGGAGTGACTCATCAACACGCGGTGGGCGTGATTCGCCGTGCGTTCGGCAACAAAGCCAAAGACCCCATGGTTTTTGTGGTCAAGGTCCCGACCAACCCCTGACAGCCGCTGGACACCTGCTGACTAACTTCGCTGAGGCCTCACAGCGAGACTGCGGCTCAGGCACGACGGACACCAAAATGTGCAACTCCTGCGGAGAAGAAACTGTAAGAATCCACTCCAGGATAACAAGGATAGAGCTCTGGATGTGAATGGAAGCACAGAGGTTGTGACAGGAAGGGCAAAATACATGTACTTTGTTGAACCTGTATGTTTCCAGAGGTTCACTGTGTAATAATTAGTGACGTGTGATGGTGACAGTATAACAAACAAAGGCGTTTCCCAAGCATGTCAGGGATCCACGGTGGCCTTTGTGATGGCATTGTCCGTCTTCATTTGTGTCATAAACTTCTGCTTCATGTCACGAAACACGCACTCCGGCTAAATGAACACATAAAATGCTTCTTCTAAAGGCAAAAAAAAACAAATTTATACACTTATAAAGAAATACACATGTGTAGAATAATCAATTTCTGCCAATAAATGCTCCACACTGGACCTTCACGAGTACTGCAGGATCAGGATATCAATAACTATCAATAAGAAGATATAGTGTTGCGCCCATTTTCTCCACGTTTGTAACTTTTATAACTGAAAATGAAGTTGTGTTTTCTACAGGTCTTTCATGAGAAGATCCCGTGGTCCCTGAGCTCGTCCTCAGTGGAATCTGTGCCACTGTTTGACACCCAGCAAACCCCTCGCCCGTGACCTCTGAGCAGTCAGTGGTCTGCACATTTCAGCTTGAGTTTTCTGCCCTGCCAGAGGGAGATTACTCCAGCCTGCGTTATGAGATTTTTTTTTAGATTTATACCCAGATTAAACCCCTGTATAATGTCAAAACTGATAGTTTTGGTTTTTAGCGAATGTCTGGGGGGGATTATTCCAAATTGCTGCTCCGTAATTTTTGTGCTGTATTTTTCTGGCATAAGTGCTCGTGCTCTGGAGCAATCCGCCACTTTAGAGGCTTAATTACACCCTGCTGTGGGCTGAGCTTATGCAGACATGTGGAGGAGTTGGAAAAACATGTCAATGAGAAATGCAGGATGTGGACGTCAGTGGCACCATTTGAATTAAAGTAGGCTGGGGAGATATGAGCGGCGAGGTAACTGGAATGTATTATGCGCAGTGCCTTACTTCTGCACACGGCCAGTGTGTGTGTGTGTGTGGGGGTTAATGTTGATAAAATGAAGAGACTGAAACTAAACAATGCAATTAAAGACAACACTGAGATCGTCTTTTACGCGGTGTGACAACTTGTTCTTTAATTAAAAACAGTCATTTGTAGAAGAAATGTACACGTAGAAACATACACGGACAACTAGATTTGATGAATTAATGGACATAAGCGAAACAACAACAAAAAAATACGCACACAAGAGGATGAAATAAAAATGGCACACAAGAAATGTGTTATGTTGCTTTGGTCTAATCACAGTGGCTACATTTGAAATAGATACTTTATACTATTTAGTGTTTTACATATTTACACAGAAAACAGTTATGCAACAACAACGAAAAGAATAGGAGGGAGGGAGGGAGGGAGGGAGGATGTGGGACGCACACAGTGCTTTGTAGACAGTTTGATGCCACGATGCTTGTTGTTGTTAATCTGTATCTGTGGAGAGTAACAGTCGCAGTCTGGTTAACAGAGTAACAGAGAATATGGTTGGACAAACCAAACTTGTATCATTCAAAGCCACTTTCCATCGCAGTTTTTATGCACAGTGCAGATTCCTTTTCTTAACGTCCTCGATATATTTCACTTAAACCACAACGACTGCGGTAACGTCATGCAAAAACACAGACTGATCAAATTCTCCTGCAAAGTGGTTTTGATCGAATTTCCCCGAGTACAGGAAACGTTCATGGTCTGCGTCAGCGCCGACCTCAGCTCGGCGAAGACGCCGGTCAAAGAACGAGGATGTGCACACGTGTGTGTGTAATACTATGATTCTGACGATCAAGTGAACGATCAGTGAAAATGGTGAGACAACAGGTGAAGACTCACTGCAACGCTTGGTCATCGGATTATAGAATGTAAACAGATTTTTCATGCATTACAATATTAGGTCAACTGTGTCAAACGCTGTCGCCTCCATTTGTCACTGATCCATCATTTGACATAATGTGTGTTATAGATATTTGTATAGATCTTTATACTTTGCATATTAAACCCACACTTACACCAGTACTACGACAAAATATCTTCAGGTGCTATGTATAAAAAATATACAACATCTCCTCCGTTACATAGATTTGGATTTTAACTATTATTCCTTGATATAGACACTTTGTAAAATAAAGTTTCTCAGTCCACCTCCTTCCTCAACAGCATCTGCCATGCTGTTGAGAGAAAACAAAGAAGTCTCCCAGCTGCAAATCTTAACTTCCTCCTCATCGCTTTATATTTAGGGCTCGAACAGCCGACCTGCCTCGAGGACGTTCAGCGCCGGAGCTACTGCATCTGCAAAATCCCATCTCGGAAAAAAGAAAAAAAAAAAAGTGATCCCAGCCAGCACCTCTCTGAAATCTGATATAACAAAGACATGCACACATGCCAGTCTCACTACCTGTATAGCAATCATAGAAGATTATAGTCTAAGGGGAGACTAGGAAGACTATAAAGTGTTATTTGGCTTCTGGCTGCCAAAAGCTAAATAAAGAGCACTAATGGGGAATAAATGGAAACTCTTGAAAAGGCATGCGTAGAATTCAAACACTGGCGTAAATCTCTCAGTTTATGTGATGACTGAACTGAAAGAATATGCTCCATTTTTAGTTTCCTGATACTGACACCAGAGGTGCTTTTCACTGTTATAAAAATAGTTAGGAGGAGCAGAAAGAGAGAAGGAGAGCGAGGGGAGGAAGAAGGAGAATCAGCAGCATCCTGGCGATATATCTACAGTGCTACAGTCTGCGTCCTCCTGCTACATATCTGTGAAATGTAAATGTTTGTGGCAGAGCTTGTGAATGAGTCGACACGATGATCGAGTGCAACAGCGAGATGCCCGGTGGTCTAGAAAACACGCGCGGCGTCCAAATAAAGCATTTCCTCTGAGCGCCTGCGTTCTGTGTCCTCGACGGTTTGGCAGACAACGGAGAAAGGAAGTCGTCGTGTAAGCGAAGCCAAGAGCCGACTGTGAAACCGTGGTTTAAGTCGGATTGTTTGCTCCGCGAGAAAGAGTGGGAAAGTTGTGCAAAAAAAAAAACAACACCATGTTTTCCCTCGGTGAGCAGATTCTGTCACTTCCAGTGATGAACTCTACTATACTGCATTTTACTGCATCTCCTCTGGAGTGGTAACAGCCACAATACATTCCTACTCAGACACATACTGCTGAGGCAAAACCTGCAAAACTACACAAAAACAATGAAACTGCTGCCCACCCGAACACTGTCAAATATCAACTGCAGATGTTGTGATATTGGTGTTACACAGTTGTTTTTAACAGTTGTTTTTGTGCTGCCAGTGACAACATCTTTTTTATGTTGTTTGTTGAAATCCTCTTCACATCCATGAATAAATAAAGTCATCTGGAGGAAAAGAAAAGTGTAGGAGTCTGGAAGAGATCTCATCAAATCCTCTCCCTCAAAACACACTCTGACGGAAAGTGGGTGGAGGAGAAAGAGCTGAGAGAACAGCTTTGATGACAATGTCTGATTCGCCTGCAAGAAAACCATGTCACGCTTTCGGGCCGGGTCATGTTTTCCACTTCCAGAACTCTGCTAGGGTCCACATGACATAAACATCCACCTCACTGGTCCCTTTGGACCCTGCACAGATAAATCTGCTCACACCTGACACCTTTTGGTCCAAAGAGAAGTCCAGCGATCAAAGAATCAAAGGAAACACATATTAATGGGGAACATTTCCTGGTGAGAAATTGCCGCTGCGAGAACATCAAGTCATAAAAGATTGAGTACACACGTGTGGAGCGACCGGAAACGCAGCAGCACGAAACATGGGTATGACCCAGTCCGAACTGCGCAGGTAGGCAAGGCAGTAACAGGGTTTTCCAGACAACTTTGACCATGATATTTGATCAGGACATGAGGAGGATTTCATCACATAAGAGTTAGTGACTGTAACTTTTACAGCCAACAGTTGTGGTGTTGATGTTAATGTCATGACACTGTCCTCACATGCCTGCTGGTGTCTAATCTCGTGTGACTACACTTTGACCAGAACACCGCAGTTGTTTTTTTTTTTGCTTTAAGTTCCCATCCATGTTTTGTACCCTGATTTGAACGAGGTCTGAGAGAGAAACTGATTTATTTAACTTCTTTTTGCTCCAACAGAATAAGAAGAAAAGTCTTTGTGCTGGCTGTGCAGTGCAACTCTGCGAACAAGTGGTGAGTGCTCACGCAGCGGTCCAGGTTAAGTTCAGTGTTAGTGTTTTTTTTGTGGTTTCTGTTTCGCTGTGTGTTTCTGTGCACATATGTAAGTGTGTGTGTGTGTGTGAGTCTAAATCTCAGTGGCGGTGATTTCCTCAAAGTGGATGTCATTGCTGCCACTGTGAACCTCATAATCCTCCATGTCCCTGTTCTCCAGCTCCAGACTCAGCTCCCTCATCACTCGCTCCAGGTCACGGTTTCGTCGGTACATCTGGATGTAGTTCTGCTGCAGCTGCTTCTGGTAGCGGATTACCTGAGCGGAGGTGAAAAGTTACCTCAGTGAAATCACTCAAATGACACATGATGAAGACAGAAAGTGAAATAAAAATTCTTCTTCTTCTTCTTCCTCCTCCTTTTACCTTTTCCTTCTCCTCCTGCCACACCCTCCGCTCATCCTCAAACCGTGACAGGTGCTCTTCACTCGTCCTTCTCTCATACATGAGCTCAGCCTTCAGCCTGTCCATCTGAGAAAGAAGATATAAAAAGGTTTTGCGATGTCTTAATCCATAACAATGCAACATAATTTAAGATAATCCTTTATTTAGGATTTTTTTTTTTTTTACCTGTAAATCAGTAACAATAAATGGAAACTGAACAGGTAGTTTTATTAGGTCATTTTTCTTGGAAGGCAGAGAGCATGCATCAATATGTTCCAAAAAGCATTTTTGAATGAAGAAATAAACTCCTGTACCTGTTGTCTGAGTCCCAACACTGTTTCTGCATTCTGCCTCTGAGCCTTGGCCTCATCACTCTCTCCTCCCCAGACCAAATGAGGCTCCTCTCCACCACCGCGGTACAAGGAAGGACTAGGAAGGCCTCTTCCTGTCACACCTCGACTATGTGGGAGCGTCAGGTTCATGCACTGTCCCTTTACGACTGGGTTTCCAGGTAGAGAGTGTCCATTGTGATTGGACAGCGTGTCCCTGAGCCGAGCCGTCTCTTCCTCCAGGCGGCCCATTTTCTCTCGGAGCAGCTCCGCTTCGCTCTTGCGCCTCTGCAGTTCATTCTCACAGACTTCAAGCTCAAGAGATCGTGTCCGCACGGCTGCCTGGGCCTCCTGCGACCGAGCCTGGCTCGCTTGCAGTTCGGATCGGGCTTCTCTTAGCTGAGCTTTGAGAACCACAATGTCTCCTGCCTTCTGGCTAAGCTCTGACTGGATTTCCTTCAACTGCTGCTTCAGGAGCGAGATCTCTCCCGACTTCTGACAGACCTGAAGGAATTAGAAAAACACAAAGAAATACTTGAAACAATGGGTATATTTTAGATTTACTTACATTATGGGGTTGATTTAAGTCTCAAAAAGCCCTCTCTGACTTACTTACTGTACATCTGGATCATTTTAAGGTTTTATTAGTGGGTCAACAGTTCAGAGACAACCAAAAACATATGGGAGGAAAGAGGTGAGGAAGGTTTAATGTCCGACTCTGACCCACCTCCCACTTTGTCTCTTCCAGGCGTGGCCCCAGCTGGGTTTGCTCCCTCTGAATGGTGGCACACCTCCTTTCCAGTGTCTCTCTGTCTTGCAGCAGAGCGGAAAAGTCCTCCTGCAGCTTCTTCTTCTCTTGCTGCAGTTGGAACACCTGATAACACACAGAGAGATGTTTTACAGGCTGGTACAAACAAGCTCCTTTGCTAGTTTCCAAAAAAAACCAAACATAAAACACCCAGCGTGTGTAGGTCTTACAATGAAGTGTGGTCGAGTGCATCGTTGGATGCGCTGCTGTCTTGAAGCAGCAGAAAGACACTGCACCATTGACAAACAAAGACCTGCTCTAAAGTCAACGGTGCATCATTTTTAATGCTTATTTAAACGGCACATTAGATGTGCCAACATGGGTGGGTTCACGATGCACTTAGACACTGCTTGTTAAACACACACAGTGACATACTTCACTGCTCCTCCTCATCCTTTCACTCATCAATTATATGCAGGTTGAATGCTGGTGCCGTCCTGTGCGCTCTAATGGAGTTGTTGGTGGGACGGATGATCGGTAGACGGTGGAGGCAGAGGCTCAACTGGCTTAGGACCATGTACTTCTCCCTCTGAAAGGGGGTTTGTGCAGCAACTGTAGATAATCTGCTTGCACACATTTATCTTGTACACAAGCAGATCTGTCTCCACTTTTATGCATTTGCCATTTAAATAGCAAAGCAAAGGTGTACAAGTTTTTTTTTAAATTGGCTTAGTTGATGTTAGATGTTCAAATAAATACAACCCCTTTGCGTCTTCGGCATCACTTTACGCCTACGTAACGTGTTGTGTAACGCACAAAAGTGGATTTGGAGACACCCTACTGCACTTGAACAACGCACTTTAGACCATGCACTGAGGATTGTTTAAGTAGGGCATAGAATCCCCAGACCCATCACTTCAGAGGTTTTGATGGCATATTTTTTACCCCTCCCAAAACAACAGGATAACCAAATTATTATTCACACACAATTAAAAACAGTCACATTTTTTTTTTTTTTTTAAATAACTAACATACCTGTAACTGTAACACCTGCTGTGCCCGCTGGGCTTTCTGAGACGCCTGCTTCATCTTCGTGGCACAGCTCTGTCTCAGCTCCTCCATCTCACTCTCACAGCGTCGCTGCTTCTCCTCGTACACCTTTGGGAACAAAAGTTTACGAAACGGTTGAGTTTTCCCATCTCCTCTAACATTATTCATCGAGGTGTGAGCTTTGTTTTGGCTCAGTCAGTGTCCTGAGGCGAACGTCTTTCTGTCTCACCTGGCAGATAGCAGCTTCATTCTCATCCAGATTTTCCCGCAGCTGCTGGAGCTCCAGATCTCGTTCCCTCAGCTTCTCCTCCAGCTCCCTCACCACCGCCTCATAGCCCTCCACTGGAGGTGGGGAGTGACCGCAGGACCCGCTGTCTGACAAGGGCTGCCCGCGTCCACTAAGCGATCCCGAGCCCGTGCTCTTGCTGGACGAGGAACGTCCACTGTCTGAGTTTGTGTGACCATGGCTCCCACTTCCACCTGAAGTGTTTCGGCTCAGGCCTGTGACTGGTTCCGGCTGGCCCCCGGAGCCAGACCCAGAGCTGGAGCCCTCACTGGGGGCCAAACTGTAGCCTGTACTGCTGTGAGTAGGGAGACTGGAGAGAGAGTTCCTCCCTGAATCTGACATGGAGCAGGACTGGCTGCTGCGAGGATTACGTCCACCACTGTAGGAGTTCCGTTTCCCTTCAGAGCCGGAACTGCTGTTCCCTCCGTTCCCGTTTGTGCTGCCGACATTGTTGGACCCTCCGAGGGGCAGCAGGAGGCTGAGGCTGCCCTGGCTCTCTGACAGACTACTGCCCCCTGGCCGTGGCAAAAGGTACTGCACAGAGTGGCGATTCTTGGGAACGACGGGTTTGAACGCAGTCGGACGAATCAGCACTTTTTCCATGTTCTACGAATATGAAATTATAAAAGAAACAGCATTAATAATTGATAAATCTCAGCTAATTACAGAGTTTAATAAAACTCATTACAAAGGGGTGAGTGATAAGATGGTAGGTCACCTCTCCAGGCTCTGATTACTATAATTTAGTTTAATTGATATTCTTGAGCTTCATTAAGCAACTTTTCACATTTTTTTTTCTATAACGTAAGATAGAGAGACAGGAAAGAAAATGAAAAAGGAGAGAAAATCTGATTAAAGGGGAAAGAATCTAAGAGGGAGAAGGGAGAAAAGAGAAGATAGAAACAGAGAGCGTAAAATAACTCCTCACATGTTCTCCAAGCATTCGGCTTAACAGTGTTCCTCAGGGTGCAGTAACTACATCACTGAATGGAAGCAAGCTCTGACATTGATCATGATGTGTCTGCAAGGTGAGTAGCTGTCAAATGATCCATCTGGACCCGTCAGGCCAGTGATTAAGCTTCCCCCCCCGGATCAATACGAATAAATAGCCAATTAGGCAGCAGAGGTAATCTGGGCCACCACCAAAATGCTCGCGTCAGCATCAGTGCTGCATGAGTGTGCTTGTGGAAGAGTAAATTTAATTCGGTGTGTAATGTTGTTTAACCCTGAGCTGAAATAAAAAGGAAGCTTTTTTTTTTCTATAAATATCTTTAGGTCAGATGACACAGTCAACAACACATCAGTGTTTATCGAGCTGGTCAAACACTGAGGTAGTGTTCCTCCTTCAGATTGCCACAACTTCATTTTGTGTACGAAATAATGGCCACTTTTCTGTCTGAACCGATTATCGCGGTCGCCTGCCCCCCCCCAACACATTTCCCAGCCTTTACAACAGAATCAAACAGATTTCTCTGTTTAGCTCGACAACCTCGTCATCTTACCTTCTCCAACTGCCCAGACACGGGGATGAGTTTGGGAGGAGGTCCTCCAATGTTGCCGTTCACAGTCCTGTTGTCCCTTTGGTCCTCCGAGTCACTGCAGGGACTCACGGCAACTGCAACCACCAGGTTGTCGTTCCAATCCCCAACCACCACCTCATCACTCACATACCCAAAGTTCCCATTCGTGCCGGCACCTACTGTCCCACCAGAGTTACCGGGTCGGGGCTGCTTTTTGGTGGGCAGCGGTGGAGGCAGAACCTGAGCCTGAGGCTGTGTCTGGTTGCTAATAACCAGCAGCTGCTCTAAGGAGCTCCCGCTGCGGAGGGTGTTGTCCTGGATCCGAAAGCAGCTGGTCGCAGGGGTGGAGCGGCGCGGTTTCGCGGAGAATTCGCTGGCAGCTCGGCAGTGTTTCTCCTGGTATGTCCGGCCTGATATGAGACTGCTGACGGAACCCATGGCTGTCCCAGAGCTACACGGCCCACAGGGGGCAGAGCAGGGGCCTGAAGGGGAGCGGGACAGAAGCGGCCGGTACTGCTGGACTTCGACACCTGGGTTGGGGTGGTCAGTCACGGTCACAGGTAGTGCCTGAACCAGAGCCATGACAGCCCGATGGCGTCAGACACACCATACACTCTGATGAAAGAAAGAAAAAAAAACAGGATATTTATGCTTGAAATGCAACAGATGTGACTTGTACTCGTGCTCTGGCGGAGACTTGTATCCTCGTACATAAAAACAAGGTTTTTCATTCAATATGCATAAATGAGACATGATGGTATTTTCTGACTGATTTATGATAAATTTGATGTATAAATGGAAATCTACCACAGTTGTGTGGATTCTGGCTGCACTGCGAGTTGTAATATCACACTGGAGCTTTCTCAGTGATTGTTTTAATAGATATGGAAAAAATGAGGAGGAAGTTTAAATGAAGACACAAAAGGAATCGTGATCTATTATGGACCGATGACTGGTTTCACTGGCCGGTTATTTTTAGTCATTTGCAAAGCGAACAATGAGGGAAAACACTTCAATAAATCAAACACAGGTGTCACTAATTCTAATCTGCTGTTGCACACAAATGGGAAAATTGTTACTTTTATTACGAACACTTCTTCTTGTGCTTTTCTTCTATGATGAGCCAAAATGTCTGCTGCCTCATTATGTGTCAATAAAGTGACGATAATAAGCTATAAATGAATAAATGAGACGTGGCTTAAGTGCATGGTGAACGTTATTACCATAAGTATTTTACTTAAACCATCCATGCTACATTTTACAGTATTATATATCTGCTTTACCTGTTCAATACAGATCATTTAGTTGAGTATAATTTCATTGTAAGTTCAGCACAAAACAAGCTCTGGTGTTGCTGTTAATATTAACAATGGCTCGGTCTTGTTCGAGTTTCCAGGCAAAAGCAAAAATACCAGCATCCTCAACCTGAAGCAATTAAATGGAATTCGGACCAGAACTGATGTTATCATTTACTCCTGTCCTTCATCATTGTGTGGATGGGATATGCATCACCTTAAACATGACACATTACCATCATGGTTCTTGCAGACGGCAGACAGTCACTAATTTGATCCGTGCTTAAAAATCTCATCCATGTGTATAATAATGTGAATGAGCCTCATTACGCTGTCATTTATGAATTATGGGCATAATGATTTACTAAATGGTTCAAATACATCACCTTTGATGTCTGTCGTATATTAAAACGTAATAGATTCACTTTACATTCAGTCTCACCACAATTCACAATCCTATTTGTACCAATGAAGTCAAATTATGTATTCATCGTTCAGCCTGTTGTCATTCACTAAACTCATTAGCAACAGCCACTTTACAGCTGTTTATGAGTGATAAATTCTCCAGGGGGAAACATCTTTTCCACCGAGGAAAGGCTCATCCCTCATTAAGTATACACTATATCTCGGGTGACACCACTGATAATTGTCAATGTCACTAAAAAAAAAGACAGGAGGATGAAGGAAAAGAGAGACAGATTTGGTTGAAACTGAGGGAGAGTGAGTCACGGTCATCGCAGTCTGCAGCTGCTCAGTGATTTTCCCCCCATCGTCCTCATCTGAACCTGTGACTGGTCATCTGTGTATTATTTCTAAAAAGCGCTTGAGATCGAGTCACTTCAACAGTTTCGTCATCACAACGCTCACATGCCTATGGAACAAAAAATAAATCCTCGGTTTGCTGCACTATTTTTGGCCTGAGAAACATGGATACGCACATTGTTACAACGCGGCAAGTGGCAGCAGATTAAGGCTTCCATGTGCAGACAGAATTATCAGTGTTGGTTGCCTGTGGTGGGAGAGAGAGAGAGAGAGAGAGAGGGGACGCATATCCTGAGCCTGTCGTGCCAAGCCCAAATCCGTCTGGCCAAGTGGAATAATCCACGCCAGCTATGGCTGCAGACAGTCTGCCAGGACTAACACAGTCACACTGACACCCATGTACACACGGGGAGCACATCAATCATCGCCAAAGTCCCACATGCAAGTGTATTGTCTCCAGAGTAAATGGTAAAATAAACCGAGGGCAACGTGTTTGTTTATTGGAGCACACTTTGATCAAAGCATTAGATCAGATAACCGCTCTTTTGCCAGAATTCTGGGAAAAGTGTCTTGCAGGAGGAGCAGTGTGAGCAGCACCGTAGCAGAGCAGCTGCATCAACAGCACAGTGTGTTCACACAGGAGGCTAAAGCCGCACAGTATTAGGGAAACATGCAATAAAGTTGTGGAATATTGTAAAGATTATGTGACGTGCAAAAACAATAGACAAATACTTAAGTTATGCGGTTGTAATGTCTTTCAGCTTTGGGTTTGCTGCAAACAGACCTTAATCTTAAACTCTGCCTTTAATATTTTCCACTCGTCGAAACAAAACACATGATCCCTTACGACCTGGATTGTTGAAATAATAAGGAAATCACCAGTTTTAAGGTGATTTGAAACATTGTTCTGATACAACTTCCCTGTCATATAGTGCATTTAAGGATCCGGCTGCTATATAAGCAGCAAATGGTGGTGTGGTTGAAGTGCTGATTCTTTTGTATGAAGTGGACACAAGTGGAGATTGTCAGTTTCCTAAGGTTGAAGGCTGCAGTCACTCCCTCTGCCCCACATTCCTGCATTGGAAAGTTGTAGGAGGAGGAGGGGTTAAGATACTCTCTCCAGGCTCCAAATAGCACTTTGTTTGAAACACACTGATGCCTTCAGTGGTCAGTCCTCCAAAACAGACACAAGTACATTTCCATGCACAGTTAAGCGGCGCAGCAACCGTTCAACTGGACGACTGCCCTTGGATAGAAGCACTAGCGCGGTTTAGTGATTTAGTGAATGAAGTGTGTCCACCTCCACTGCCACAGGTGGCCCTTTCTGTTTGTTAGTATGAGACAGTTTCAGGTATAACTTCATGAACTTGAAATTATCCAATTCTTAAATCTGACAGAGCATAAACATAACATAAAAAAAGAGAAAAAAACGTTATCACTGGAACTTTAAATTCTGATCGTTGATTATATTTTTCACGGCTGACACTAATAATGTCAGTGTTTCCCAAACCTGAATCCTAAAAAGTTATTACCAAAGATATCCATACTGTCATAGCGGAGCGAGGAAACCAGAAAATATACACATTTAAGACGCTGACATCATTTGTTTTAAATCAGTTAATCAAAATAGTTGTTCATAAATGTAATATATGGATTCATTGATAAATCGCTGTGGCCAAATCCCCATCATACTTGTCTACATGGTAATTAAAGTAGGTCATGAGAGGGGGATTACAGAGACGGAAATCTCCCAATCTCCGGAAATTATGAGCACACATGACTCAAGGAGATGAAGATATGTGTGGTATGTGATCACTTCCCATGCCAAAAATAATCACGCCTGAAATCCTCCTTTCACCTTTTTTCATTCAACCATCGCCATCTCCCAGCCCAAACAAGGACCTCTCAGGCAGGGATAATAGAATTAACGACCCCAGAGACCGTCAACCGTGACCTCCACAGCCGTAACCCTGCGACCCCCCGATGAGCTGAGGGGAGCTGCTCTGATTCTTTCCTCCCACCTCCTGTGGCCTCCAAGGCTCTTGTTTTGTTCTGGGTACTCGGGCAACAAATCTCAAAAGCTAATTTCCCCCCTCTGATCTTGCTCAATAGTTATTTCATAAAACTTACTGAAGCCTCCTCCTCCTCCTCCCCCTCCTCTTCTCCTTGGCTACATTCCCCATGACAAAGTAAAAATACCTCCACCATCTCTTCATCCACTCTCACCACTTCCACCTTTTTCCTGATTACATGCATCCTTCACTGATGTCAGCAGCATAAGACATCCAGAGAGGAACCAGTCATTGTCACTAAATATAGAAAACATCTCACGTGCCTGAAATTATTCTCATGGTCTTTCATGAGCTGCTTCTCTCAGCGAAGACGTTTGATTCAATGTTCAAAAATAAACTCCTGTGGTGTGGCAGCCATGTTTTACAGGGTCAAAACAGGGGCAATTTAAACCGCATTCTGAAGCAGTAAAACTATTAAATGATGCTGAATGGCTCACAGGCAGCCTTGCTGCTTCTGACAGGGACTGAAAATAAACCAAGGGGCTGTGAAAGTTTACCCTCCACAGGACACCAGCTGGCCATGGATAAGTGACAGAGGAAAGAGTTCCCAGGTATCTTTCTAAAAGATCCATGAGTGGGGTCTGTGGTGGGGAAATAATCCCGTTATGATGAGATTGTTAATAATGCCAGTGTTACCCAGGAGAGGAAGCTCATTATTCTGCAGCAGCAGATCGCCCCTTGCAATCCCACGCAACCTCGCAACTCTTCCAGAGACTCCAGGGCTCAGGGCGAAGATGGAAAAAGCGAGAAGAAAGAAGAAAAATAAGGGAGATCAGAGGTGAGGACATGAAGGCATGGGTGATGGTTGGGGGGTATGAAGGAATTCTAATACCTGATAGTCTGAATAGAGGCTTCAGAGAGGGCAGAGCTCTGGAAAGTAGCAGGCATTTATAATCTGGTTTGGTCATTATTTGGAGAGAACACAGAACCTGGGGTTTGAGCACCTTAAGATCAACGCCTGCAGACAATTGACTTGATGTGGCAGATGTGTTTGCACACAGTCTGTTTCACATCAACAAGACAGAGAGAGAGACATTGAGAGAGAGAGCAACACTACGAATCTTAAACCAAGTCCACATTTGGGCTGTTTTTCCAGAAAATTCAAGCTCGAGCAAATATTATGTTGACACACTACCATCAAAGATATTTGGATAATTCTCTCCCCTGTACGTGCACTTGATGACAGATGCTGGTGTGTGATGCATCCGCTCACTCTGTTAGCGATTAGCTCCACGGCCAAGCTAACAAAAGAGTCGGCAGACTTGTATGTGACTTTGCCATCTATGGTTTAGAACAAGAAATACTTCCACACGCCTCTTTCATATGCTTACTTGTCGCGATTGTCCACCATCGACCAATTATCACTATTGCCAAAATCCCCAAAAATACCGCTATATTATTTGTCTACAGGTCAACCACTGACTTTTTACTGCAGCAGTGCTGTCCTTGATCTCTGCAACATTTTTGGATACTGCATGTTCTCTTTTTCTTCTAATTTTTCTTCTCTGATGAACTGAAATTGTCGTCTTGTTCAGGTTTCAGCCAACACCACCCTGTCCCGGTCTCTGATTGGCTCGAGCGGCTGGAGTTGTCTCATACTCTGATCAAATTTCCAGCATGCGGGAAATAAGATTTGGGCGTGTGACACATTGGGAAAGTATCTGCAGCTCTCTTTAATCACATCTGTGAATATTTCTCACCTGTCAGGGGAGATTGACAGCAAGCTGCAAAAACTAATTGACGGTGGTCTGAAAATCCATCCATCCATCCTCTACCGCTTTATCCTCCACATGAGGATCGCTGGTGCCAATCCCAGCTGACCTGGGGTGAAAGGCAGGTCACACCCTGGACAGGTCATGAGGCCATCATAGGGCCACATAGAGACAATTCCTACAATTATTTTTAGAGTGTCCAATTTGCCTAACACCCAAATCTGCATGTTTTTGGACTGTGGGAGGAAATCGGAGAACCCAGAGAAAACCCACACACACACGGAGAGAACATGCAAACTGCATGACGAAAGGCCCCTCTTCCAACTGGGTCCTGAACCCAGGTCTTCTTAATGCAAAGGCAAGAGTGGGCTGAAAATCCTGAAGTTTAAAGGTCCAATATTCAATATTAGGTCAGATCTGGCTGCCTAACTCCATAAAACTAAAACAACAAGCAGAGAGATGCTGAATGTTTCACCTCAGCAGGAAACGTGCACTGCCATGTGGTAATTCACCACAAACGACCTCTTCCTCTACAGTCATCTGATCCCGATTACAGCAGGTTTGACTGTGTGCAAAGGTGACATCTTCCTGACGAGATGCCACATGTGTAAGGTCTTTCACCTCCTGCCTCTACATTTACCCCCATCCTTTTCCTTTTCCTCACTTCCTGTGCTCCATGATTGCTCCGTTGCTCTTCTGTCACTGCCCCCCCCCCCCTCGCTGGTCTATGCAGCAATGGATTTTCATCTGGCTCTTCCTTAACAGCGATACCACAGCGTGACTTATGCAAAGCCAATGTGAAGATGAGAGCAACAGGTGGAAAGTATAAAATTGCCAAAGCCAGATCAGACACTGTATGGGAGAAGGCGTAAGTATGGGACTAATGATCAATGGTACATTCTGATTGCACTGCTGGTAGTCAGGCTGCAATGATTAACTAATGATTAGTCAATTTCTGTATGAATCAACCACTTTGACTAATACTATCTTTAAAAAAAAGATAAAAACTCAACTTTTTCAGGTTTTTAAATATAAATATTTTCTAGTTTTTACAAAGAACCAAAGAAACCATACAAACTAAATATATTTGAGTTTTGACATTTGAAGATGTCATCATTTTGAGGTTTGGGAAGCTCTCATCACACTTAGTTGCAGCCCTAGTTGGTATCTTGTGTAGCTCAGCAGAAATACTATGGTATACAGTGGCCCCATTAGTAATCCACACAGATACCGGTGATCCTAATGGATAGAGAGAGTCAAAATCGAAAGGCTGTGTGAGTCACAATAATCCCCGCACACTGTCAACAAAAGACAATCCACAAGTACAGGCAAGGCAGAAACACACAGTGACACACAAACAATACCACAGCATGGCAACAAGTCCACGCCTAATCTGCTCTCCCGTTTAGTTTTCAGGCATCCTCTCACAGAAACTCCATAAAACTTCAAACGGGCCAGAAAATGGTATTATAATGAAGTCAGCCTCCTCCACTGTAAAACGAGACAAGTCTTTTAATGTTTTGCCAGAAGACCTGAGGTTATATTATGCCTCCATTCCAACACAATGACTGTCTGTCTGAGTGGCCACTCACTGTCACCTACCCCCACATGGCTTGCCTTTGTGTGTGTGGGTGTGTGTGTGTTACCTCTTTAGGATCTCTTCTGGCACAAACACTGACCTTGTCAGGACCAGTAGTCCTCATGGAAACCAACACCTGGTCCTAATGAGGAAATGTCTGACGAGACGTGTAAGTTTAGGGCTAAGGTTGAGGTTAGGTTAAGGTTAAAGTTAGGCATTAACTGGTTGCGGTTAAGGTTAGGTATAACACTTTATGCGAGTCAATGCGGTGTCCTGAGAAGAATGGCTGCACAAACCTGTGTGTGTGTGTGTGTGTGTGTGTGTGTGTGTGTGTGTGTGTGTGTGTGCATGTGTGAAATTGCTGAATGCTTGCAAACATACTCGTTCCTCATTAATTCTAAGCCTCGGTGCCAATTCTTGTTTCGCAAAAATCAAAGAGACATTGTCCTCTTTGGCAAAGTGACACAGTTGACACTGTAACTTAAAAAAGTTGTGAGTTGTTTTTTTCCAAGCATCTGCGGAGCTCTGAATTTATTAAATTAGATTTTCAGAGATGAAACAAAAGGATACATAAGATTTCCACAAAAAAAAGTGAGTGTGTGCATGAGTAATTGGCAACAGGTTCCGGCTTTAGTCCATCCCCCCCTTTTTCTTTTAAAACCAGCTTGTTGGTCTTTCAGAGCGTAGCTTCTAGCTCTGTTTGGATATGTTGTCATGGCAGCAGAGGCCAGGCACAGGGCCAAATGAGACTGATAGACAGGAATAGTGGGAGAAGGAAGGACGGAAGAAAGAGTGAGTGAATAGGTGGATGAAGGAATGGGTCTTTTTCCTGACAGCGGGCAGGTTGGCTCTTTAGCATCTCAAAGCATCTGGCCTTAATTCGGACCTGAGAGGCTGCTGGGGAGAGGGGCGACTGAGGCCAAGGTTCTCTTACTCTTTCTATAGTACACACACTCACTCGCTCATTCTATATAACTGTAGAAAACTCATTGGGTCCCTGTGGGGGTTGACTGAGAGAGCAGCCAGCAATCCATTGAAATGGTATGCAGTTAATGCTAATGACATGAAAGGAGCGACGCAGCCTTGTGAAAAGCAATGGTCATTCAGGGACACAAACTGTCACAAACTGAGGTAGCATGCATGTGTATATGTGTAAGATATTTGCCTTTTGTCAAGCAGTCATGCTGTAGGAAATGACTGTGGAGAGTGCATAGTAAAGGTCTGTCACAAACAAAACATAGTTTCTCATTTGAAGAGAGAGATTACAGCAGATTTTCATCATAATGTTGTACAGCCTTAGTTAAAATGTAAAAAAAAAAACTTACTTTGGTGAGAAAAAGCATTAAAAGTGCCATTGCCAGCCTTTAACAGCAGCTGAAGACAGTTAGTTAGTTCACAGTCAGTAGGCACTGGAGGAAATTGAGGTAACAATATGGACGATGACATTCCTGGTCCGCTCTGCATATTGGATTTTCCAGAATATTCTCCAGCCACTGACAGTTATCCAGCGGTGGTCAGTGGTTAGACCCACAGACACTGGAAATACCAAGAATGCCAGTGGCAGAGACAGGGATTAGTCTGGCCAGTTGACTACTATTTGTCAGGATCAATGACCATGGACTTGATACAGTTTCTTACTGATGCAGGAACTCGTTGTCTTTGTGCAGGGAAGCGTTTTATACAATTAGGAAAAACCTGGTGCACAGACTTCTCACTTGGTACGTTTAAATCATGGGTTAGCCCAAATAAAAAATGCTTTTGGCAGTGCTGTTGGTTGCTTAAAACACCTCTGACTCTGATTTCCAGGATTTTTTGTCTTTTTAACTGATCTAAAGTTTGGCATTGCTCAGGTTCATTCTTGTATCAGACCTCACGCTCATCTACCCTTCCAGTGACGACACTCTCTGACCAATCAGTGGCCGGCGTCACGTTTTAGTATTGGTTCAGCTCACTTGGAACCTCACCAAAGCAGATGCTAAAAAAGTACCAGGTACCAGGTACTATCCCTAATAGAAAAGCATAAAATAAAATGAGTAGTGTCAAGCTGAGCCGTGCTACAACTGTATAGTGGAAAAGTGCCATCATGTAAGCATGTTAGTCGGACTGAAATTGGACTTCACTGAATGTATAAAGGTCAATCTAACAAACTGAGATAATGCAACACACACACTGGCCGAAATGGCCTGGGTGTTCTGTGCATGCACCACAGTTCCTACCACCAGCTAATAATATGGAAATAATAGAACTAGCCAGTACACAGAAAAATAAGTGTGATGAAAAAGAATTGTGAAATTCAGGCCGGTTCAATTCTCCGCTAGCGCTTGTGTACTATGACAACGACTGTCGTCCAACTGAAGTGTGTATTAGCTCGACTTAACTGTGCTGATTGTCTCAACAGGGGAGAGAGAAGAGTAAAGTTTTCCCTCCTAAATTTCCATTCCTTCCCCCCCTGCTGCTTCTGCAACATGAACAGTGGCAGGCCATTGTTTCACTTGAACAGAGGGCAGAGAGCAGAGAGAAAGAGCCTGTTATCTCGCACTGAAAGCAAACCACACTTTGACTGACAACGTGACCCAACATGCGGTGAAAGTGAGGTGGTGGCATTGACAGGATGCATGATCGTGGGAGAGAATTTTAGGCTTCACTGAGAAAAAGAAATTCAGCTTATGATTTTTGACACGAATCAGCTTTCTAAAAATAGATACATTCCAAAAAGTTTCAATGTGAAATCACTGTAGAAGCAGACTTTACACACACACACACACACACACACAGAGTAATGCCACCCACACACACCCAGTGCTACTAAATAAAGCCAGGCAAATGAGTTTCACAGCAGCCGTTACATAAGCAGCGACACCTCAGTATCACTGTGCCAGCCTCCATGTATAATTCACTCCCATTCATTTGAGGAAAAATATCAGCCATGGCAAAGAAGCACATGTGCAGACACATTCAGACACCGCTGTAAACTCGAGAAAGATGGAGAGCAGACTGCTGTGGAAAACACTCATTCAGCAGACTGAGACAAAGCCAGGCCAACTTCTAATCTCTCCCTCCTTCAGTCTTCCATCATATTTCTCATGCGTAGGTTTTTACACAAACACCTGGCAGGAGATTTAGCTCTGGAAAATAATGGAGCTTAAATCGAAATACGTTTTCAATCTGAATGCTCTCGAAGCACCCCAAAAAAATATGTACTATTCTTACCCCTGTCAACATGGAGACCTTTGAAAACATTGATGCAGTTACATCCAGTCACGTCCTGATTGGTTGTTATCGGCCAAGGCGAGACAATTGGCAACAAACTCAAAGCTCCATTAACACTTACTTTCAGTTTAAGTTTATTGTCGTCAGTGGACACTTGCATAATAAGACCTTAGTCAGTTGTAAAACCTTCCAATACTGGGTTAACAATAGAGTTTTCGAGTGTTCGGTCCTTTTTTCACAAACATAGAAGAACGGATGTAGCTTCAGTTAGCAGATTTCTTTGCAGATGTCTGTAATATCAGAAAGAGCCATTTCAAGAGAAATCAAAGCTGGACTGGACTATTAGCCCAACTATGGCAGCAAAAAACCAAAGGAGATCAAAAAGAGGTCCATTTACTTTTCATTTCACTACGTAACTATGTTTTTATACTGTATAAACACACACGCTAAAAGCATGAGTCAACACAGCTGGAGAGGGTTACATATGTAACCTGCATCACACATATACCTCATTTGTTTTGTTTGATGAGCAGATGAGGTAATCCATGTTTTCCTCTCTGTCCCCCTCCCTCTGCCTCAGACCTCGTGTTTAAGTCTGCGTCAGCGTTCACGCCCTGACACCTGTCCATATACAGCTGTTGTCTTCACGCACTGAGACGTCAGCGTCTTTGACTTTGTGCCAAAAGCCAAGTCTGGGTAATTACAGTCTTCTCCCAGCGTTGCTCTCAGAAGAAACCTCAATGTGACACGGTCAAACAGGCAGCTACTACAAAGAGTCCAGTGAATGGACGGCCCTCTAACCACCCGGGCTATAAACATATCTGCTGACATATCACTCTCGGGCCATAACAAAACTTGATGAGAAACTACAATATGTGGCCCAGGGCTCACAAGGAGTCTTGTAATTACACGCGTAGGGAAGTCAGAGGAGGAACAGCAGCAGCAGTCTGTGTCTGCCAGAGTGCTTTGTCATCAAAAGAAACACAAAGATTCCCTTTGAGTCTTCTGGATGAAAACATGGAAAACATATTTTTCTACGGGTCACACTTTGGAGACGCAGCCTAATTGTCTGCCTCGGAAGAAGTATGTATACTGCCTGCTACTTTTTCTTATCTTCAAAGAGAGTGTGCGTGCGTGCGTGTGTGTGTGTGCGTGTGCAGACAGAATATTGAATATCACCCTCCTCCTCCTCCTCTTTCTCTTTCTCTTCTTCTTCTTCTTCTTCCTCCAGGCCAACTGTCCAAAGGGTGGAACAGATTTTCTACAGGCTGATATTTCAAATCAATACCCCAACAGTCTGTAATGAGCAGATTACCCTGCACACAACAAAATCTCATCATCTCACCTCAACGAGCTCTGTTTGTTCCTATTATCTTAGGCTAAATGGGTCAATTGAGTCAAAATAACAATCTTAAGACCTGTAACTTTTGGTCACTTCTGTTGTCTTTGTCTTTGTGAACAATCTAATTATAGACAATCTACACTATCAGACCTGACTGAGGGAGCATTTGAATGTGCACAGCTGCAGCACAGGAGGAGGTGGTGGTAAGAAGCATTAATCCCATCAAACTGCTGAACTGCCTTCTCGCTTTACTAGCGCAGTGTTGCTGTTGCCTCCAATCTGTCAAACAAAATAACTTCCTGTGTGCAGTGTGGGAATGGCACCGGCCGACACAAGATCTCGACACTGCTTCACAGAGAAACAGAGAGAGTCAGGTGACACTGATAAGCCTGATCTGAATTGTGTGAACTGAGGGACATTTGTTTGCAGTAAAAAGTTACACACAACAGTTTCAATCTCTGGCAAAAATGACTACAAACCAAGTTCTCTAGTGTTTCTTCATGAGTAAATTAACATACAGACTTCAGGGACTTCACTACAACTTTTCTGACCTTCACTTGCATTTCCTACATTAGTTAGTCACCCACAATGTTTCCATGCACAGTTCAGTCAAGATACAAATTAGGTAACTTTCCTTGTCCCAAATCAATTAATTGAATGAAGTGTGTCTGTCTCCACTACACTAGGAGGCGATACGCCCCCTTTCAGCTTCTTAGAATTAGGCGGTTTCCGTTGTTAGTATGTTGAGCGCCATTTCAAGTCATTATCCATTCATTTTAAAATATCAAATTCTTTAACCTGACACGGCATAAAAAAATTTACCAGTCCAAAATGTTTTTTTCCACTGTTGTCTTTTTTTGTGAATAAGCATCCAAACAACTCCACACACCTTCCATCCACACCGCTTCTGACAACAGTGACACCTTTTTTAAGTGGCTTCACACTGACTCATGGTGCTCATGAATACAAAGTTTCCTGCAGCAAGGATAAACAAAGCCTGAGTTTGACACACACACACACACACACATGCACTCATACAGAAAACACTCTCTTCTCACTCCCCACTCACCCCAGTGAGCGCCCTGCATGGCTGCCTCCACTTGTCTGTGTCTCTTGGAAAAGATTTCTTTTAAAATCACTCCGGTCTCTGTTGACTCAGGATCTCCTTGTTGTTCCTCGCTCCAGCTTCCTGCTGTTGCCTCTTTGCTGCTCCGACACTTCACATCCCGACACGAGGAATTTCAAATAGAAGCCCTCATTTTCCTGTCCTGTCCTCTGCTACTCTTCCTCTTGCTTCTCACTTCACTCCACTGTTCCTCTTCTCAGCTTTCCTTCCCTGCTGCCTGCCTTAGCACCGCCTCCCCACCTCCTCCTCCTCATTCCTCCCTCCCCTCTCTTACTTTTTGTCTGCCAGTCCCCCCTGCCTCTAGTTTCCCTCTTTTAACACACACACACACACACACACAGTACTCTTTCTCCTCCCCCTTTTCTTTTTAGCCTGAGCTTCATCCTTGCCCTTCTGTTTCATACATACAGTATATCACTGCATCAACACTAACCTGCTGCACTTTGAACACTTTTATCCAGTGTGTCAGTTGGCTGTGTTTGTGCAGAATGGCCGACAGGCATTATAAGAAGAGCACCTCCTCTTACACAAATAATGATGTGCATGGCATGTGTCTGTGTAAATAACGACACAGTTAAACTGATAATGACACGCTATTGTGTAGGGCTGGGAAACAACATGATACAATATGCGATGCATGATTCTGTGATAACCAATGTATTACAGTACAATCACATGGCGATACGTCGCGATATCTGTCTAACTGAAGAACACTACACGTCTGCGAAAAGTTAAAAGTCCAGGATTTATTCTATTTATTCACAACATGGAGAACAAAGTGCATAAACTCAGTATTACTTCTACCCATGTTTTCCCTCATTCATTTGAGCAGCGCCACCGTGAGGACACATGAAGTAGTGACGCCCGGCGAGTTTCCTTCATTTGTAAATTAAAATATCGATTCTCATATTGTGCAAGGAAGGACAACGATATACCACAAAATCGATATTTCGAGCCAGCCTTATTATTGTGTAGTTATCAACAGTGACGCGACACCATGAAGAGCTGCAGGGGTCAATGTTACATAACACAGTTGTGCTCATCTCTCTTCTTGCACTCACTGCATGCTTTGCTTGCACATGTGAAGGTGAGCATGAGCATTGCTCAGCAGGTAACAGAGAGCAACGACGTTGAGGCCGTTTGTTAAAAGTTGCTGTGAGAGAGAACCATTGTGAATGTATTATTATTATCAAATCTCAACAACTGTCAGAGGCAAATTTAGGCCTGCAAAAATTAATGAGTTATTTATTTAATGCTGAATTTATTGACTATTGTGGTAGTTGATTAATCTGGTTGAGTGAGTTTTGTATAAAATAAAAACAAGTTCAACTTTTAACCATTTAACCATTTAACAACTGAAGACATCTGAGGACATGGGATCTACATTCACACCCAAAATAAAAATGAGAAAAAAGCAGCAATTCCTTGCATTTCCAAAGCTTGACTGATTTATTTTACCCTCATAAGTAGCATCCGTCTCTAATGAAGATCTATGAGAAGCCATGAGACAGACAACAGACTCTCCCCTCGCTGGATCTTTTGTCTCTTCATGTTTTTGGTCTAATACAATGACCAAATACTAGTGAAGTTAATGGTTATTATCAAACTAAACTAAGATGGCAAACAAAAGCCCTTTTCCAGTGGTCAACAAAAATCCACTAACTCCCACAAACATCTGGCTTTTATCAGCAAAAGATACAATCAGCATTCACTCGCAGGTCAAATGACTCCACAATAGATGCAGGTTTTTTTATCGGTTTCCTGCCCGTATCGGCTGACTCTGCACCCTTTCAGGCTGAAAGTGAGACGGTTGTAAAATATATAACCACTGTAACACCGCGTGTTGTGCTTCTGTTCTGCAGCACTAGATGTTCGGAGCCATGTTTACCTGTAACTTTGGTGTAAAAGAAGCTACAGTAAAAATTATACCTGCTGTACATTTTTGCATGTTAGCCTTTAAGTCAAATAAAAAAGACTTACCATTACACTACTATTACATCAGATATTGATTATATCAATTATCAGGACAGTTAAATTGTTCAGTGTCTTTAATTGTTTTAGCACTAAGCAGCTCATAAATCCCACATACTGTTCTGCTGTGAGGTAAACAAGACTACACTTAAGGTTTATTGTTGTATGCTGCCATGGAAAACCAGTAGGAGGACTGAGTAATGCTCGAGGTGTGTGTGTGTGTGTGTGCTCTTTCTCTCTCTTTACTGGAAGGTGCCTGCACCTCCTTCTGAATCCCATAGTGTTGTAACAAGTGAGAAGAGAGTTCAGTGTCTGCTGTCTGACTTGGCATTTTCCTGCCATTAACACAGGCCAACTTTTCAAGGTGAAAATACAACACCAGCAAGCTTGTGAGGCGTTTATATGTGTGCAAACTGACTGTAGGCGCACAAATGTGGTTGTGTACTTGTACTTGTGTCTTTGTGAGGTCCAAACATTTACAAAACTATCTTTGTGAAGACATTTTGACTGGGCTCCACAACTTTAAATGTCATCTACAGGGTTAAGACCTGGTTTTAGAGTTAGAGATAGAATAAGGATTAAGGATAGGGTAAGAGCTAGGAATACACTGGTAATAATCTATGAGCTTATTTTGAATAAATTCAGTGTAATATACTTGTTTACAGTCAAAAACAACATACCTTATAATATACCGTCTGATACAGAGCTAACACTCTGGACCATAGACTGTATTTACAAGGTCTACCGGTTTCTTAGTTGAGGTCAATCAGGAAATAACAATACACCGACTATCCACGAGGGGGCGACTCCTCTGGTTGCAAAAAGAATACCGTTTAAATGGAAGTGAACGGTAAAATGAGAGGACTCCTACTACTTGATTTATTAGACTTTGGTTAGTTTCAGCTCTTTATCAATAGAACATTATGTCACTTTTGTAAATGATGTTCCCATTTAGAGGCAACTAGTCAATAAAGTACAGCTCATATGGGTGGAAACCAGAGTGATAGACGACTAACATTGTCCAATAGGAGCAAAATGTCAACATGGCACCAACAAAGTTGTGATTCTCGGGCTTCAGATTCTAATAATGACATCACAACTGTTTTCAAATAAAAACATAGTAGTACAGATGAAGCCTAAAAACCACAATTGACTAGTTTCTTCAAGTTTCACTCGGGGGGGAAAGATTTAATATGCTAATATTTACACAAAATCCCCCTCGTCTTGAAGATGACTTTCCAAACACAGACGAGAGTAGTGTAGTTAGTGAATGAAGGAGACAGCTGGGCTGGAACAGGCTGAGCTGGACAAGCAGAAAGACAGGGAGCAAGAAAAGAAGGCAGATCTGTAATGGAGACAGAGGAAAGAGAAGAAGACAGCTGCTGCTGCTGCTGCTGCTGCTGCTGCTGCTGCTGCTGCTGCTGCTGCGTTGACTACACATTATTATCAGCCCACATATCACAAACACTGACCTTTACAGCAAAGACTCGAGCTGAAAGAAATGACAAAGAGCTCAGGATTTGGTGATGTGTGATAGCTGGAAGTATAAATGACGTGAAAACTTTGTTCTTTAATACACACTAGCATAACAGATTTTCTTCGTGCAGTAAAAATGATGTTAGATGTGGCAAAAACCCACCTTCCCTTTTCTTTCCTGAGGTATTGTTGTCACCCAGCCGCTGTATGGAATAACATAGACTCAGCCACAAATTCCTGACCCTGTGATCCCTCATCTCTTCTCCCCTTTCCTCCCTCTTGCTCCTCCAGTGTCACACACTCCAACTACCATCCATCTCCAAACCCTAATGTCTAACCAGACACTTCAAAGGCGGAGGCCAGGACCCCTATTTCCATAAATGTGTGTGTGTGTCCGTGTGACAAAATGACCACAGTGGGTCACTCTAAACTGAGTCAGAGCGTTGATCAATGTGAAAAAGAACACCACCAAAACATGAAGGAGAGAAACAGAGAGAGAGAGAGAGAACAAAAGATTTAGGAGTGAGGGCGCCGCTTGAGTCAGCAAATACTGAAGGTCAGCATCATCAGAGGAGGGTTTTGTCTACAGAGTATGTTTTATGTTTTTTGTGAGGGGGTTTTTACCTCAGAGTGTCACCCAGTGTAGGCCTCCTAGAGGTATGAGGGAGAAATGGCACAAAGCTCTCATCCCAGGACCTTGGTCCTTTCTGGGCCTCCTCTGTTGTGCTGTAGTCAAAGAAAAAACACAAAGCATTAGCATACAGCTAACAACTAATAACTTGTATTGTACTAATAATAAACCGGATTATACAAGTACACTCACATCTTACAACACACTTGTTTCCCCAGATAGAAGATATATATACATATATATATATGTGTATGTATATATATATATATATATATATATATATATATATTTTTTTTTTTTTCTTAAATGGGACTGGCATATTATCTGTTTTTACCCATCTTACTTTAATGTGAAATGTATTTATGATCAGATTACCTCTATATACCATCTATAGCACCAAGGTAAACAAAAAGGTTTGTAAAGTTAAAGTATCCGCATTTCTTTTTTGCTTATTATTATCTCTCTTCTCACTACACAAGCATCAGATGAGAACCTCAGTCAGCTTGGTACAGGCTGATAAGTGATTTGATACCACTATTGATTTTGGCCCATGTGTCCCTGCGTAGGGGTCAGTCCTGCTCAGCTGCTGAGCCGAGCCTCAGAGCTGCTTTCAGGAACCACGAACAGATGCTGACTCAGCTCATTCACGTCTGCTGTCAGACACACAGACAGACAGCGAGACGGACTAAATATCGACAGAATATCACTACAAAGGATTTCCATTCTGAGAAAAACTACAGTAAGAAAAGACAAATTGTGTCAGCTGCACTTTGATGTGTTTTTGGCAGCACAGAAAAATCAGTCAAACTTTGATCATCAATGGATGACAACATCACATGGCTGCCACATGAGCTAAGAGGATTCTTTGACTCAATGTTAACGACATTGCCCCAGATATATGTATGAGTAAAATCATAATTTAATAGATAGAAAATCATTTTCAAGATAACATAGACAAACAATTCATCTATTTACTGAGTATTCATAATGGCAACAAGTATTTCTAAATAAAAAACTATTACATGACAATATCCCTTTAATGTTCCAAACTGTAGATGACTGGTTAATAGCTTTAACAGCAACATAACGGTAAAAAAAAACTTAGCACAGCTTTTATATTTTATTAGATTATTAAGATGTCAAATCCATGGTACCTTTTATCTAATAACATCAAAGGTCTACCCTTTCCATTTAAATTAAAAGGTTTTAATCTAGCATCACTTTAAATAAGCTAGTACTTGCAATGGCTACACTTGAAAAATGTAACATTTGAAAAAGCTAACACTTATT
The DNA here is from genome assembly GCF_958295425.1 of Solea solea. NCBI lineage: Eukaryota > Metazoa > Chordata > Actinopteri > Pleuronectiformes > Soleidae > Solea > Solea solea. Next base: position 19,806,912 of record NC_081148.1, read on the forward strand.
ATGCTTAAGACCGTCAGTTGAATAACTTTAACAGTTCACATATTACTCTGTAACATATAATCCTGCATTAATCAATTCAACTAAATCTAAAGTAAATTAACACAATATTGGCTCCTACAGAAACTATAGACAAAAAAAACAAAACATAGCTGTTAATTACATCCTTTATTTAACCTTTATTTGTGTAACCAGAGAGAACCAAAGCAGACAACAGGAGAACACACAAAGGCCTCGGTCAAACCTGGATTCAAGCTGCTGTGATGAACCACTGCTAAAGACAGCATCACCATTCTGTCCCTTTAAAAACTCAACATGATTGATTCTGAAAAACGTCCACACGACACATAATTGCCAAACTGCTTAACACTTTAACTTGTGGCTTTTATTGCCAACATCAATATAGAGGAAACAGGATATAACGTATTGTGCTGCTCAGTGTCTGTCAACAGAAAATCCCACACAATCATGAATGGATTTAAATGGATTTGATTTAAATGTGGAGGCTTTAGGCAGCTGCTGATGAAAGTGGCAAGGAGCTCAGTTTCTGCTATTAGATGATTATTGTGTTTCGGCAATTTGAGGCATATTTGATGTTACCGTGTGTGACACAGTCTTATTGATTGAAGCAGAGGCTGTGAGGGAGTGTTGGGGGGGTAAAGACATCACTGTGTCCTAACAAGGAGCCTCCAGGAGAACAGATGGTCAAGGTCTTTCCTTAGGGACACAAGGTTTGGGTTGAGGGTAAAATCAGTGAGATAACAAGGTTATTCAGATTCCCCACCCTCCTTTTAAACTGATTCCTTTTCTTGGTAATGCATACATTTATGAAAGAGGTTTTGTGAGCAGCCAACATTTCCTTAACTGCAGGTGTTAAGTGTCGTTAAGTTTCCAATTAAAGGTGTAATTTTCATGAATTTGGTTGAAGAAGAAAGTGCTTTCATGTGTGTTTCCATCCACTGCTGTTACGTAGTTGTACGTAGGAGTCACTGAGATAAACAGCAGGTGGCACAAAAGTCAGGGTCACCAAGAAGGGACACGGCCTGGGTCATACTTACGGCTTCCCCACGTCTGTGGAGAGCTATGTCAAACTCCTGCGTGTGTGCACATGCATGTCCATTCATTCGAGTCTATTGTTCCATGCATGCCTACACAATCTCATGTTTTAGTAGTAGCAATTTCTCACCAGGAGTTTGCCCTCTTTTGTATTTCCCTGCATTCATTGCAGAGCTGTACATAATGGGGCACCAGCAGACATACTTATATTCATATAATCTTCAGCATATTTCTATGGTTACCTGATACAAGAGTGTGCCACTGACTGGACTAGAACATCAAAACATGCATGAATGTATGACACATTTGGTCAAGTTGCTCCATTCTGGCAGTGTGCTCTGACCTTGTAATTTCGTTTGGGCAATTTCGGTTGTATAATGACAATAAAGATCCTTTCCTTTCCTTTCCTTTCCTAGAACGCCTGCACATATTGACTCAAACTGTTGTGCCCATGGTTGTCCACGTAGGGGCTTTACAGACCAATGCTGAAATGGGCAAAAGAAAAATGAAATTTTTGTGCACACACATGGACTTGGAAAGTCCAAGAAGTATGAAGTATGGGTCTAAGAAGACACAAAGCAGTTGATGACGAAGATCACAAAGTGTGTGATCCAAAAACATTATGTTGCCGTTTCCATCTATTATCATAGCAATATTTGATTATTGCACCAAGTGGAGGTTGCTGTGGTTTTCCTCATCAGTCCACACAATCCTCCTCTTGCCTGTCGCTATTTTTACAGCACAGTGAAATATGGCACATGATTTGAATGAATGTCATCCTTTGTTTGCTAAATCTGTTTCCATTGCACTCATTTATCTTCTGTCAATATTTTCCACCTCCCTCAAGCATAAAAACTTTGCTATTTCAAACTATAAGTACTAATTTCTCTGGAAATGTATGCACAAACGCGCACGGACACATAAACGTGCACACACACTCTCATCAATCTAATCCTGTACGATCATCTGACGGGAACCCGTGGGTGCAGATTAGGAAAAAGATAATTAAATCTTTAGATCAGTGATAGATGGATTATATCACAAACACAGCATATGTCCTCACACAGGGACGACACTTCACTTGACGTGAGTACAATGACTCCATGACTCAGGGTCGTACTCACACAAAGTGCTGCAGTACTCACTCAAACTGAAGGTGTTATAGTGGTTGCGTAGCCGGTGTGCCTTGCTGCCTTTGGGCACACTTTTGTTTATCACAGACAGTGCAGCTAGTGTTATAATCTCTGGGTCACTGTGAGTGTCTATTGTGTGTCCTCATTTTGGCGAGCACTGTTGTCCTAATGAGGTAGGCGTAAAAAGAGGGTAAAGGAGAAAAATAGCAGCCTTGACAAAAAAAAAGTTGCGGCTAAATCAGTGCCAAGGTCGCTCAGGAAAAATGTGAACACACAAACAGACTCAGCAGCGTGCAATCGGGACAAAACGTCAGTATATCCCTGTATGTCATTACACAGCAATACTAATTCGTATGGTGACATAGTACATATGCATTTTAAGAGGAAATAATAGGATAGGATATTATAAATGTTCTTTTTCTTGATTTATTTATTGACACAATGTTACATGAAATATATATCACAACGTTACTTCAAACATTAATAATATATATAATAATGAATTTTGTCCGTCTCCAGGGCCCATATAACTCCTGATACTTCAAGTAAGCGATGTAAAAATTAGGTAAATACAACATTTCCATAAAATTAATATACTTACTGACTGCAGCATTCAGGTTCGGAGGTCATTTTTCCACCATATGGACAAACCAATAAAACCACCAATCAACAACCAATAGTTGATAATAAAAATATATGTGGCCTGATTTAATTATATCTAAAATAAAACTGATTTGTATCAACTGTAACATTCCCAAACCTCTGTTTACATCCTCATATTGCTAATCCAGGCATATTGATTAAATAATGGAGTGGACAAGCCAACAGCGCAGTTTCTACACCAGCGCAGGATCAGTGGGAATTCTAAAACACTTCCAGGAATATTATGGTCAGGTCATATAATTTCTATGTACCTGTGTTTCCATTTTGGCTGGCATTAAGCAAACACTTGAATAGCACTCTGCTTTCACCACTTTGGCAGCTTCTGTTGACGTTTTTCCAAGAAAGTGTGAAGCTGTTTTGTTGCCATTAAAATGTCCTCTGTGATGTTTGGCCCACTTTTCAGCTCGCTTTCATTGTGTAAGCACACATACATAAAATATGATTTGCTGCTTCAGTTTCTTACTTCTATTCAGCAGGGATTTGGTGGCAGACAAGATCAGAGCCGTGCAACGCAAGAGTGGAGCGGCGAAGAAACTGAGCTCTTCACCTGATTCTCCACATGAGGGAAGTAAAGAGAGATGGGGAGGGAGGGAGGGAGGGAGTTGGCTAAGATACAGATTAATCACTGACCTCCGGACTTACAACTCAAGACAAATGGCCAGGATTAATGAAGGCCATTCATCTCGGAAGAAGAAGAAAAGTACAAGGGGGTGTATTTTCCTGTGCAGCTCTCAAATAACTCTATCCAGTCTTGTTACTGCTGCATACTCAAATCCGTGGTGTACATCCAGTATGACCCACTAGAGGGCAGTAGTTTCCAACCTAGGGGTCAGGGCAGGCCCCTCATGTTTCTCAAGATAAACATGAGTGGCACTAAGATCATGATTGAGGGTTGGACAGAAGAGAAAACACATGTTTGGATTTGGCTTTTGAGGATTGTATCTTATTGTGAAATAGTGTCTAAGTTGACTTTAAAGGTAAGTGTGAAGGAGAACCTATGTGGTCTTCTGTTAGCATCTAAAATCAAAATATCTTAAATGTGTCCATTGTGGTCTACTGTAAAAATCATAGTGGTCAAAAAAGGCGGCCTCCGGGGAGCTGACACGGCTCCGGATATAACTGTTAAAGACTGGGGTAATGAAAACAACAATTCATACAATCATTTGATTGTACACACACTTCATAAAGATACTTACTGCTTTATTGTGAAAGGGGTCACAGGTCAAAAAGGGCATGTTGTAAACCTCTGGTTTAATATTCAACACTGTGCTGTAGTTTGTAAGCGCTAATGCAAGTTAAATAAATAAATCTGTTTAACACTTACTTCTCAAGTGTTGTAGCCCTACAACATATAAGATCAGGCAAGCTAAAATGGAAATACTAATATCTTAAATTGGGGCAACATGGTGGAGTGGAGGTAAGCAGTGTCGCCTCAGAGCAACCATTTGAAACCTGGTCCAAACGTGGAGTTCTCATGTTTGCATCCCTGTTGTTTTAATTTACCTTTTAAGCATGGTCAACAGCAGCAACAGCCAAAAAACTAGATGTTGTATTTTCTCTGTCGATAGGCCTGCCAGTGTTGTTTTGACAGTTTGTCTGTGCCGACTTGGACGATGTGAATCATCTCCCTTCATTCTCCAACTGTGTTGCCTCACATAAAGTTCCCCGTCTCACTGTCTCCAGCATTCCACCCCATTATTCAAAAAATGTTTTTTTTTGTACAGAGATGACATCACTCCACATTCTCCATGATGAAGGTGCCACAGGGCCAGATGAAAAAATCTGAGCATATTTCACAGAAACACAGTCAAGTACCTGTCACCATTTGGCTGCACATGCTGAACTGTGCACTGAAAGAGAAAAGTTGAAACTGTCATTTCTGTCACGATTCAAACCAGCTGCAGAGAACTACGATATTTTCATCTCTGTCATATTTCACCACGCATTACCAACACAGCATGACTGGTGTCATCACAACAACACATGCAGATAGTGTTGTTTCTATCACCATTGTATCACCAATGCATTCAGTTTTAAAATCATAATTACAAGTTCAAGCCAAAAAAAACAAAAAGTTGAATTACTGATTATGAATTAATGGAGTAATTCTGTATAATATTAATATGGTATTTAGGGATGAGCCAATATGATACTCAGTATCGGTATGATACTTGTGAAAATTACTGGATCGAATAGCAGAGCGATCAAAATTTTAAATCCAATACGATCCAAAAATCCTATACTGTATATTGCATTCACTTTGCACAGATTGTAAAAATGTAAATTTGAGCTGATTCATGTTGATGGACTGTTTCTTCCTTATGAATGAAGAGTATTTGTTACACAGAATTATGTCTTTGAAAGAGCTTGAAATGGCACAAATGTGTTGGTAACAGCTTCAGGATTTTAAAAAGGTCTAAAATGATTGTATCAGAGTGATATCACCATCAGTATCAGCAGATACTCGAGTTTGAGACGTCAGTATCAGTATCGGACAAGAAGAAGTGGTATTGTGCCACCCCTAATTACATTATTAACCGGTTTGAGTGTTTCTTCAATAATTCAAACACGTTTTCAGATTTTTCCAGCATCTTAAATGTGAATATTTTCTGGTTTCTTTGGTCCATGTGACAAAGAAATCATTACAACTGAATATTTTTGGTTTGTGGACAAAACAAGACATTCGGGAACATTTTACATTTTTCAACATTTTCCGGAACAAACAAGTACTCAATTACGATATGTACTTTCTGTATGGGCCAAAAGTAAAAAGCAGGCAGAGCTGAATAAATATCTCATTGGGATTTTTTTTTAAATTCGATCTGCAACATATATATATTTTTGAGTTTTATTTTCGTTCAAGATTTACTGTGTAACAGATGTAAAGTGTGATGAAGCATTACCACACACCACCATCAAAACAGTAACTACTAAGGTTGAGATTACAAGGTTACATTTTGTAATTTGCATGGGAGATCCAACAGTCAAAAATAGAAGAATTAGAGTGCAGCCATTGCAGTTTGCTATATGTCGTTCAGCACCTGAAAGGAAGCCAGTTTACCTTTAAGCTTGTTAATCTGGTTTTCACAGCAGCAGTCCGATAAAGTATGGCAGGGAGCTCCTTCTGAAATGTATGGGAGAAAGAGTATTAAGTCACATAAAATGAAAATTGTCATGTATATGGAGCTAAACTTTCCACCACAGCCACAGATAACCGAGTGAAAACAGACTGTGACAAGAAAGTTAAAAGGAAATGTCTCAAGCTTTTTAATTTCCCAGTGCGTGGTGGCAGTAGGAAACGTGAGAGTGAATATAAATGATGCCTGCACATGGGCATGTTGTGAATGCTTGCGTTCATGTGTGTTCATGAATGCGTGTACTCTACTGTGGCCACATAAAGTGTGTTATTGGAGCAGGGTGAGCCAGGGGCAGAGACAGTAGAAACAAACGAGGGCCTGTTCCATGAATCATCCAGGAACTTATACAGTAGCCGGGCCAGTCCTCGCAGCCTTCAGCTCACAGTTAATAATAATAATTCCCATGCAACGTTTCAGATAATGGAACAAAATAACAACACATAAACTAATGGCTTAGATTTTCAATTTAGTTCTGACAATGTAAAAAGAGATAATTTTCCAACCAAAATGTGTTTATACATGTGTGTCTGTGTGTGTGTGTGATTAATATTGATGTCATCAAATTCACCAGAAGGGAAGCCCACAGTAAGATGTCATTGTGTGTGTGTGTGTGTGTGTGTGTGTGTCTAAAATACGTCTCCCTGCTCCTGGAAGTGAACTGTTTGTTTTAAAGGACAATCTTTTCACCCACAGAGCTGACTGGCTGGCACGCAATTGCACTCACGTCTCACAGTGTTATTTATGTCAGACATATGTCATAACACACACTCTCTTACACACACACACACACATTTGTTTTTATACCTCAGTGAGGACTCATTATTGACATGATGCATTCCCTAGTCCCTTACACAAACCATAACCATCACAACCAATTGCCTAAACCTAACCCTTGCCTTAAACCCAGATCTTAACCCTGGAAAAGCCCTTTTAAGTTGTGGGGCCCAGACACAATGTCCCCACAAAGATAGGTACAAGTACACACACACACACACACACACACACACATCAGTGCTGTCAGTCTGTAATTCCTCAGTACTTCAGTAGCAAAGGTCAGTGTGTCCACGTTTTCACGACAGCCTATAAGTTAACCCTCTAGGCATATAAAGTGTGTGTGTGTTGTCCTGTATGTACACAGAGAAACCTAATGGACAGCACAACGATGACTGACACGGATGCTGAGCGATGCTGCTCTGGGCCAGGCTGTCTAACCCAACAGCAGGGATAAACTATAAATAGACTCATACATCTCCATTTCTCCATCTAACTGCTTTCCTCCCGTCCGCACCCCCCTCCACTGTTCCCTTTTTGTGATATCTACCAACCTTTTATTAATATTAATATGTGCCATTTTTTTTTCTTCTTCTCTCCAACAGCTTCTGCTCAATTTCTGCTTGAAGAGAGAAGAAATTCAAAGTAATGGAATAATAAACAGGACAGCACTAATCTGGTGGTCACAGAAGAATGGGGAAGGCTGTGGGGGATTGGGAAAAGGGGGCTAGTTAGGCCGGGGGGGGGGGGGGTTGATGGGGGAGACAGAGTTATGTAAGTGAAGCTAATCCTCTCCCAGCCCTGCATAGTAAATGAGAGAGAATGACACTGGCCTCATTTTGTTTGTTCATCTCTGCATCTGCTGCCGCATCCTTCACTACAAACCCCTCTGAACACAAGTCCCTACACCTGATTCAATCTGTTAGAGATACTAAAAGAGGAGCTACTGTATAAGTGATAGTTTTAAACTGTAGTGTGTAACTTTTAAATACAATAAATGTCTGTTACATTCAAACCATCGTCAAATGAGTTCACACAGTGTTGACTAAGGCCATCGGCTCCACACGACTCCCCCGGTTTCCCAGTAATAGCAGTGTTTATAACTTGTGTCTCTCGGCATCATTCTGCTGCACACAGGAAGCCATTTGTTTTATGTCAAGAGAGAGAGAGAGATGGAGGAAACAGCAGTAGTACGTCAGTAAAAGAGAGACGGCAGCAACCAGGTTGAAATATGACTGAAAACAAAAACAGTGCCCACAAAAAGTTTCAGAAGTGATTTCTGCTGCTCAAAAAAACACAGGTGTTAAGAAGTTTGACAAGATAAATGCTTCTGCTTCATTAATGTTGTGTCCCATCCTCCCACCTCACTTTCTCATCACATGCCGATTTAGACCCGACTTTAATTATTAACATTCACGGTTGTTGCTGTATCATATTAAATAATATAGAGCTACAGTAACTTTAAACTTCATCAATGACTGTGGTCTGACCTCCCCCACGTGACCCTGACCCCTCTGGCCTCTCTCTACTCTAACCAGACAGTCTGACCTCTCTTCACCTCAACCCCTACTCACAAGAAACCCAAACATCCTGATCTGCTGAGGTATGTTTTGCTTTAAACACCACTCATGTATTACAGTTTTAGTTAGATTTTTTTTTTGGCTTTGGTGCAACAGATGAGATGCCAATTCACAACATTTCAATTTGTAAAACAAATTTACAACTGAAGGAAAAAGTGGTGTTTTGCTGCTCTCGCTGCTGGCTGAAAATATGTTTCACCCTGACGCCACACTGAGCATCAGTGAAGGCTGTAGTTAGAAGTAGGGCTGCAAGGATTAAACAATTATTAATCATTTACTAAATTAACCGTCAACTATGTTGACAATTGAGTGTTTTTTTTTTTACCATTACATTTTCTGCTTCTTGGTAGTCACATTTGGTGGTTTATTTGCTCCATATGACAAAGAAATTACAACTGAATAATTGTGGGTTGTAAACAAAACAAGACATTTTACAAACATCATGATTTCAAACACTGATCAACTTTTTTCAACATCTTTTTTCACGTCAATCAGTTATGAAAATAATCATTAGTTGCAGCCATAGTTAGTAGTTTTTTGTGTTACACTCAAACATTTTTTATAAACAACAAATTTGCAGTACGGATTTACTATGCAGGGAAACACACTTTTTAAGTTATAACAATTTCTCATAACTCAATGGACGGTTTTAAACAGTATAGCTAAAACCTCATTATACTACTGGCCATAAGTCAGGTTCTCTTACTTTCATTACTGTTCCTTTAATTAGTTTTATACATTTCCAGGTCAGTCATCAGTCCTTTCATTAAAGGGAAAACATTAATCATTTACTATTGTTCCAAATGACTCTAATCTGCATGGCATTAATTCATTTTCATGACATTTTTAAAGGATTCACTAAAACCTTTTCTAAGTTTCCACAACGGGTAAAATTGTGTTGTTCAAACTTTGCTAAAGTAAAAAAGGGCAACCCCCCACGGTGTTGAAGGGAGATCCCTGGTGCCACTGGCACCCTTAAATCTCCCCCCACAACCCCCAAAGCCCCTCACCTCTTCAATCCTCCTGCTCAGACAGGACGCTCCACTAAACTTTGACCTAGTTCTGTCGACCCTCAAGGGGAGAGACAAACAAAACCAAGACCCCAAAACCCCAAAGCAGCCAGCTTCATGCTGATCCTGCATGTTAATAATATTCTGGATATCAAAGGCTTACATGGACAATACGTCTTTTGAATGTCAAATCTCAGAGGGAAGCTTGAGGACGCGTGCGTATGAAAGAGTGAACCCATTGTCTAATACTAAAAACAGACAGACACACATTCAGTGAGTTTCTATGAACAGTTAAGTACGCCAGTCCACTGGACTACTGTCCTTGTCCCAGTATACAAGCACAAGCAGTGAATCGATGTATTAAATGAAGTGTGTCTGCCTCTGCTATACTTCGTGGTGATATGCTCCCGTTCAACTTGTTAAAAATAAGGTGGTTTTCGGTTCAGCTGACACGGAGTTGTTAGTTCCAATCTTTCTGCCATCCATGTACTTTAAGAAAGTCAATGTTTTATTCTAGTTGTTGTCTTCTTATTCTGACTCTAGGTCAACGCTGGGGGGTGGGACCTGTGGTGCATGTGCACAGCACCTGGGTCAGCTTGAGACTGACTGAACATATAGAGTACATGCAATAATAATCCGACTCCCATATGCATCATTTGGTAGTTTGGTACTTGACAAACATCAAGTAAACTGATTGTTTATCTCATACTATTATTATGGAGGACTTGATTTCCCTTTTCTGCCCAACGGGCAAAAGAAACCTGGCTCAGCAGACGGATACAATCCTCCATAACCAATTCTCTGCAGGATAATGCAGAGCAGACAAAGACACCACGGCGCACAGGCAGACAACACCTCCAGGATTCAGCTCGGCAAGTCTCACAGTCTCACAGACACCGAGAACTGAAACCAAGGACCAGTCTGTAAACTGCAACTACGTTTACCATCTGCCAAATGTTTCATAAGCACATTAAGAAAGCTTCCAGCCCACTGTGATGGGACCACTGAGGGATGAGGGCTGGCTCGGACAAGAGGGTGGTGGGAGTTACTGTGACCACAGCTGGGACTCCATCCCAGAGGTTCCTAGAAAATTTCTGGGAACATCAGGGCCCGGTATGCGTGTATGAGAAAGAAATGGATGAAGGCAAGGACAAAGAGGGGGGAGACATCTGTCACCAATTAAAGAAGGAGGGATTGATTCCTTCACTTCACCACTGAGAGATACATTATGCACGGATATGTTGGGGTCATGATGCAAAAACTCTCATGATTGAAACTTCCCAGCCTCACAATCTTCCCTTCCACTTCCACTAGACAAGCTGACCACAGTTAACCCAAGCGAGTCAGCTGACGCAGGAAGGGGGGAGGGTCGCTACGTGGTACGCATTCTGCTCACGGGTCATCTGGCAGATGCATCCTCCAAGCTGGCTTCACGCAGCTGAGCAAGACACAAATACACAAGAAGAAGAAGCAGCTCAACAACATGGCGGAGGAAATCTAATTTAGAAAAAATCTGACAATACACGTGTCCAAACAACTTTCCTTGTGTTATGAGCTCAGATGTGTCCGACTGTAACATGCTGAAAAACTCATTGATTTAATTCTGCTGAGGTGCTTGTCTAAGACGGGGCCGAGAGAGGAGTGCACAGTGTTTATGAAGACAACATCATATCTGAGAGGCTCCAGCTAAATCACAGCAGCAGAGGCCTATTGGCCTTTTTACAAGATCAATAATTCATGTTTTGCCTCCGCTGCTGGCATAAATCAGGTTTCCAATAGACGCAAATTAACAAACGGCTTAATCAATGGTTTTCACACTTGCAAGGAAGTCAGGCTTTGTTATTCACAATGAGCGCTCTGCTCTGCTCTCACAGAGGACAAGAAAAATGCCCCCTGACAAAATAATTTAGGGAAACCAGAATGGCCTTTCTCATTGAGAATAGATTGCCAACAAATAAAAGCATCTAATGTTGCCACTGCAGGTCATGCCCCCACATCCTAAAAACCACTAATCTGCTCTCAGGCAATGAGCCTCAATTGTGGAACTAATACTTAAGTTATCCATCAATGTTCCACTGGGTGTAGAGCATGTGCATGTGTGTGGTCTGCTGTTTCAGCACTGTCCATTCCATCCCTCATACATCAACCTTCTGAGGAGTGATGTGACACTTTGTGACATAACCCTGGATTTCCACTGGACACGGAACGGCCGCGGCGCGGTTCTGCTTCGTCCTCTCCCAAACGTCAATCCCCACCGGGCGCGTTACGGAAGCGGCGCGGAGCCTTTGGAGCCAGCTGTATTCACGGAAGATCGCGCGATAATCTCGAACGGACGCGAGATCCCGCGATAGACTGTGTGTATAAAGGAAACAACAACAACACAGCTTCTTTCATTTCTCCACTTCCATAATCAGTCTCTCGTCGTCCATTGTCTCCGAGACCCTCGGATCAAATGACTGTTGACCTGGGAGCACCGGTTATGACGTAACGTTGAGGTGAAGTTGTGACCTGCGTATTGTGTTTTATTTTGAAAGGGGGGCGGAAGTGTTTTACTTTGATACTGTGTCGGACTTCCTGTCTTGTGCGATCTGCTTCGTTGAAATTTACGAGGTTCAGCAGCGGCAACGGAAAAAATAGAACTGATTCCTATCGATAGCGCTGCGGTGCGGCGAGCCGCTTCTGGGCCGCTGCTGATCCGCGCCGCAGCGCGGCCGGTGGGAATGCTCACATTGATTAGAATGGAAGCTATTTGCAACGGCTACCGCGCCGCGGCCGTTCCGCGGCCGTTCCGCGTCCAGTGGAAATCCAGGGTAAGAGGCCACTTTACCTTCTCCTCAGAGACACAGAGAAACAGGGTGGAGTGCATACGCAGATGAAAACTGTTTCTATGTGAGACCCTGGCGGTCACTGGGTAGCGGTTTCATTTGTGCACTGCCAAGGTTAATTTCTGTTTGGAGGGTAATGATTGATGATTGTTGCTGCGCTGTAGCATAAGGAGGGCCACATGGTGGTGTGACAGTTAACACCGTGGCCTCACAGCAAGACAATAATTGGTTTGAATCCCTTTTCTCCAGCTTCCTCCAACAGCCCGAAGACATGCCGAGTGAGCTTAGGTTAAACGGAGGTGCTAAATTGACCGTGGATGTAAATGTTTGTTTGACCAGGCACTCTGTGGAGTTTGCTGTTCACATACACCACATGCACGGGGAGATCGTCTGGGCTGGACTCATTCAGTTAGGAAAAAGCTCCAGAGCATACTTAACTTATAATTTGGTGCCTATAGGTGCATGAAGGATGCAGAACTCTTGCTCCCTGTGTATTATGCAGAGCTTCTCCTGCTGCTGCTAAAATGTGTGCCCTTGGACATTGTCTGAAAAGTAACAGCGAACTGGCAAGAGAGGTTTCAGAGAATGTGTGGAGAGACTTTTAAATTCACGTTCTCACATACAGCCCCACCTAACAATTTACCAAAAAATGTCTCGACTCCAATGCAGAGAATAGAATAAGCGACAGATAATGGCATCTTAAAATTTCTTATGGGTGGATGCAACATAATGAGGACTTTAAAGTGCAATTTCAGCGAGAGATAAAAGTTTCTCTACAGTATCCTAGGGGCACGGTGAGCAAATACTGAGTGTTGAACAAACACTGTTTGATTGGCCTACTAATGGATGTTTGGAGCAGTTGGCAGACTTCACCACTAGTACTAATGTGATCTGTGCCAGAGTTCTGCCCACTAATGTCCATTATACACCAACTTACTCCACTCCGCATTGATCCAGCCTTTTCTTACAGACTGTAAGGGCTTTTAGAGCCCATCTCCACCTGCAATCTCAGCAATCAGATTTGAACGGCAATTTAATTGACCTGAAATCTAAAACATTCTGAGTCTCCTTTCACAATGCAAAAATGTTCAGTAGTAGTAGGTTGTAAATACATTTGCAGGGCATTTCATGGCATCTGTTGGCTGTTTTCGAGACTGGAAAATTCAAAGGGGTAATAACAGACTAAGACCAAAGACATCTTGACAATGAAAGACTCAGGGCAGAAGTGTGGTTGACCCAAGTTTGGACAGCCCCACCTTGAGGCTGATAAATATCGACGGCAGATGTCTCGGTGAGTACCGACAGATACACAATCCTCTTGAATGGCTAATGGTTAAAAGGTGACAAAGCTTGACATTCTCAAAAGTTAAAGGGCAATCTATTGAATTTAAACATAAAGGTCAGTTTACTTGTCACAAAGGACAAAACTCAGGCTTTGCAAAAAAAAATGCATGATGTCTTACAGTACGAAGGCTCTGAGGGAAACACAAAAAAATGTAATGTAATACCTCTATTTTGGATTGTGCTCGACAATTACGGAGCATAATTGGGTTTATTGTATTTTTTTTCTATAGGGGATAATATAGAAGGATCTTTATTTTTCCTCCACACTTTGTTCATTGAAATCTGCAGACAAGAATAAAGTGGTTTAGCGATCATACAAAACTGGAGGTGAATCTGAGCCTCTAATGCCTCAGTTTTATTCTAATAGTTCTACTCTCACAATCACTCAACCTGAGTATAAGTGCAACACTAAGGCTCTGTCTACAGCACTTGGAGATGGTTTTAACACCTATTACTTTGCTACCTTTTCACCTGTCGTCCACACTTCTCCTGGGTTTTTGAGAACCCAAAAGCAGACTTTTTCAAATGCTACGTTTTGAAAACTCCAGGTCAGTCAACCATGAGCAATAAACATAACATGCGTTTTGTGCCATTACTGTTCCGTGTTTGTAGCATTTTCTACAACCGAGCAACAAACTGCATGTACAACTGCATGTCACTGTGTCTGAATGGTTTCTAAGTGGAGCCTATGAAGTCGAGTTGAGACGGAATTTACTTTGTCAAAATAACTCTCAAAAAGCCCTCTCTCTCTACACCTATTTTCATTTTCCTTCTTTTCTTTGTTGACGACAAAAATGAGTATACCTCTCTTTGATTGCGCTGAACAGACCTGATTATATCATCAGTTCTCTCAATTGATAGCCTCTGTTGCAATCACTCAACTAATGAATGTTTTTTTCCATTTAGTAATTGGACAGGCTCCATCATGTTGGTGCTTGAACAGCCTGGAGTTAAAAGGTCAAAATGTATTGTAAACACTTCATTCATTCATTCGTTCTTTCTGAGAGAGTGAGATTAACAAGGTGAATTCAGCAGAGACAGTAGGTGCAGAGCTTTGGTGTTTTGGGGGATTTTCCTAGTACTATTCCACCCTTAGAGTTTAGAAGTTTTTTAAAATTAAAAGTAGGAGACTCATCAATAACTCAGAAGTCAGGAAATCTAATTAAAGGCATTTACTGTAGAACAAACACTCAGTTGCCATTAAATATTAAATGTGGAAAATGCAGGAATATAGATTTGCAGCAGGTAAATGTCGCACTTGGTTATGAGAAAAACACAGCCGTCGTTTAGTGATCTATAAAGACAAGCGAGACACCACAGACATGTCCCACAATTCAAGAAAATTGCTTTTTTGATTAATTTGTTGCTAATGCTTTCCTAAGTCACTGTGATTTGACACTATGTAAAACAATCCAGTGCTAAAAATCTAATTATCAAGTCCAAAATAGTCTCACAATAACAAGGTGAATATGTGCCCATGTAAAAATGTGTCCTCCCCCTGATTCAGTGCTGTGAAGATAAGTGTGATGTAAACATGAAGCCTGCAGTGACAGGCTCATATATATGAAAAATATACACTCCTGTTAAACTTTGCAAATCTTTTCTGGGGGTAAATGTTTATAGCTACAGTTTGTCTCTCCTTTAAGAGTGTCTTCTTCCAGGATGTTGTTATTCAAGCAGCCAACTTTCAGCCACAGGAGTTTGATGGATTGTGATCTGCTTAATCTGACCTGCAGAGATAATGATGAGTCCCACGATGAAAATAACAAGTTTTTTTTCCACTGGTCAGAAAACACACTAAACACTGAATAACATCTGGCTTTTGTCTGCAATAAAATACAATCGACATTCAATCCCTGGTCAAATGACTCTGCAATTAGTTTATCAGCAGTAACGTAAACATGACATCCACAGTAATGTCACTATCTACTACTTAATTTTGGCAGTCTAGACGGAGGAGTCTGCATCTTTTCCAGCAGGACATTTTAATGTGCAGCAATATAAAATTCAGTTGCTGCTGAGATGGAAAGCGGGATTGAAGTGAAATGTGAAAAAGTGTAACCGCTGTACAATGTCAGCACTCTGCATGGTGCCGTCTCCTGTTGAGAGTTGCACATGTTACAGCGCATTTGTGATGTCAGAACAGGACTTGGCATGAGGAAACAAACTCCTTTACTGGCAATGGGAACGTTGCTTTTTTAAACAGGTGTATCTATATTTGAAGAACAAGAAAGAGGTATTAGTCATCGCTGTAAAATAATGTATATTTATTAAATCAAAATATATGTCAGTTCAATCAAAGACTGATACCGATTTTGTTGCTTCTGTTTCAGTCAAGAATGGGCAACTGAAAACGGTCAGCTACTAAATACAGTTTCACATAGAGTCTTTGTGTGTGTGTGTGTGTTGGCAGCTTGTCTCTCCCCCGCTGTGCTCTTGCTCTTGTCTTGTTTTAATGAGCTGATAGCGAGAAACTGACAGAAATCTTGATAATGTTCCTGCTGATGCACACATCCACAACTGAGGGGAATTAGAAGCAAAGCTCGGAATCTAAGAACCAGCGTTACTCCCGTGGTCTACACAGAGGACAATGAACTGCAGCATGACATCAAACAGATCTGCCTGTATGACATTGTAACTTCAGTCATGAAATGGGATACAGAGAGAGAGAGAGAGACAAAGGCCAAAATTAAGAAAACATTTCTCAGTTCTCTCACAGGAATGTAAGGGTTCCGCGTTGCTTCCCGCACAAGACTTTCCACATGTGATCCAGCTGTTTTGACACTTCCTGGCTTCTCTCTCAACAACCTACTTAAAATGGTGTTTTAAAATAATGTATCAAATGATACAAGTGTGCTTTGTTTTATTTTGTTATCTTAAACAAGATTTAAAACAACAGTCAAACTTGAAATTTTACTATAGTTGATGAAAAAAGACTGATCACATTTCACTTTTTCAACAGCCATCTTAAAAAGGAGATGTTCCAGCTCTGATCTTTGTTTATTCGCTGGTAAAAGTTGCTATAAAGTAGGCTTGATAAAATGGATGTTCAGTTAAACACGGAATCAGCATCGATGACATTTTTCAAGTCAAATTTTTCAAGGCTAATTGACATCAGCTGCTTTAGCAGTCACTGCTTTTGTCTAAACTAGCTGGTGTACAGCTTTTTCTTCTTCCCTTTTGGCACACACTAATGATGCAACAGCTTCTGACTACAGTAGCAGCTGAATTAAAAATACTGATGCTGCCATGTCCAGCTACAGTAGCTGTTAATGTCAACCACCAATGTCAGCGTCTGGTGACAGTAGCTCCTAACGTGAAACCCCAATGCCGCAGCATCGAGCTACATTAGCTGCTAATGTCAAACACCAATGTTAGTGTCTAGTGACAGTAGCTCCTAACGTGAAACCCCAATGTTGCAGCATCGAGCTACATTAGCTGCTAATGTCAAACACCAATGTTAGTGTCTAGTGACAGTAGCTCCTAACGTGAAACCCCAATGCCGCAGCATCGAGCTACATTAGCTGCTAATGTCAAACACCAATGTCAGTGTCTGGTGACAGTACCTGCTAACATCAAGCACCGATGTCACAATTGCTGCTAACGTCAACCACTAATGTTGAGACGTCTGGCTAAAATTAATTGCTAGCATCAGACACCAATGTCACAGCATCAAGCTACAATAGCTGCTAAAGTCAAACACCAATGTCACAGCATCTAGCTACATTAGCTCCTAACAGCAAACACCAATGTCACAGCGTCTAGCTACATTAGCTGCTCACAGCAAACACCAATGACACAGCATCAGACAACAGTAGCTGTTACCTGCTAAAATAGCTGATGTCTCCTCGCAATTAGAGACTGAAAATGAATCATTTTAACACAAACATCCTTTTTATCGAGCTTACATGGCAACTTCTACTGTGAATGAACAAACAACAAAGTTATAGACCATAGAGCAATGCTAGGTGGAATTTTTTTGTCGCCTAAGGCTTTGTTACATCATGATGAATGTCAATTAAATAAATATGCTGACATGGTGCACGCTTTTAATCACATCCAGTCAGTCCACGCCATCATCATCATCATCATCATCATCATCATCATCATCATCATCATCATCATCATCATCATCGCTGCAGCAAAATTAAATAGAAGGCTGCTGTCATTTCCAACCCAGATGGCTGGAGGAACATTTTGCTAATTGAGCGTCACAGGTGTGGATCAGATTGTTTTCTCTCTCTGGATCAGTCCAGCGTGTCATATACTGACTGTACTGTACGTTGCCTCATGTGGGATTTTCCTCGCCTTATGTAAGAGTGCTGCCGAGTCACAGATGTGTCCCTGCGTGCACATTTAGGTGATTATTTTCAGCTGAGATTATCTAATGAGGGAATTAACCCGCTGCATTTTAAACAGAAGACATGTCTTTAATGCATCTTCACATAGCCTCAGCTGTGATTGTACCTCTGGCCATGTTCTTGTTTTGACTTGCACATATTTACACAGCGCAGACATGGCTGGAGACAAAGAAGGTGTAGATGAAGAATGTTCTTCATAATTGTGTTGAAAAAAAAGTTCCATGATGATTACACACTGTCAAAAACATGCTGACCGTGCCTTTGATGGTCATCATGTTTCTAGCTGCCTCATGCGTCGTCACCCCCAGGGCTTTCTGACTTGTGACAAAAATGAATCTTCAGCATCACACACTCCTCCTCCACCTGCCCTCCGCCCGCCTCTTAAGCTGCTCTGCTGATCACGGACAGCTTGGTTATCACCTCGCACCAACAAATCCCCCTCTCTCCCCTCAGTATGTGAACCTACCACAGTCCTCCCTCCTCCCTTGCTTGTGCAGTGGTGACAGGACAGGATGATAGAGGGTCTAGTAGTGAGGTGGCGTCAAGCCTGAGCACCAAGTTTAACATTACAAAGAGGGTTTAAGCTAATGACCTGTGCAGAGGAAGGAAGGAACATTTCACAGATTCACATTTTTCGTGCACTTGCACACATACGGTGGTATTGGTTCTTATTGCATAACGTCCAACCCCGTCAATAAACTGCAGGGGAGGGTGTTCACCCCGGGAGATGGAGTGGTGTCAGGCAAACTGCTGCTCCTTCAGCGTTTATATATTTGCTCCTGTGGGGATTATTTATGGTCCAATCAGAACATGGGCGCTTCCAGTTCAACTGAGAACTAATCCATATATTAAAGTAGGCCTTGAGAGCATAAAACAAGTGGTGCTACGGCTTCTCGCTCTCTCACTCTGTAGGTATGACCTTTCCTATTCACCACACTACCTCAATCCTCCTCTCTGCTTCTTTCGGTCTTACAAGCTGCAGAAATCAAGACAGAGATCAAGTGGTGCGCAAGAGCAGTGTGTGTGTGTGTGTGTGTGTGTGTGTGTGTGGGCATACAAGGCCATTCACTGAAACAGCTGGATGGAGATTTGAGAGCAGTACCTCTGTAGTCTCCCACATAACCTGATCCTGTATTCACTTCATCATAATCTTGAACCTTAGATCACACTTGTTTTTGCTTTTGACTGTTCTGTGTTAAAAAAAAAAAAAACATGTTGGAAACATCCGTGCATTACAAAATTGTACTTACAATTTTAACTGTGTCTTGTTTTGAAAGGCCCAATGTGTAAGAATTGTGAAACTGCAGATTGTAACAAATGCAGAAAACCACAGTGGCATTTGTGAACAAGAAAAGATGCTGTTCCTTTTGTTTGTGTGGTAAGATTGTAATTCAAAACATGAAACACGCATTCCGGCTGGTTTGTTGTAGAAACATGGCTGAACATTGCCTAAAGTGCAAATAAAGCTTTCATTGTGAGGCTACTGCAACAGGACGTTTAAACGTATTACATGGAAAATATTGAACTAAAGCTGATTTTAAAAGGTTACTTTGAAATTAACTCTGCATTAACTGAAATAAGATATTTTCCTCATATCCTCCACAGAAGCTTGACAGAATACAGAAAACCTCATGCTGTCACACACAAATTCATGTGTACACACACTTTAGACCTTGATTAATGTTTACATTCTTATTTTTAGCTCTGGGCCCTGCACATGTATATAGTGACGTTTACATTTTTCCCATATATTTTTGCATTTATTGTTTTTGTAGTGTTATGAATAGAGAGTGCATTGGTTCTTCTTGTCCATGTGCATCATCTCTTTAAAATTAAAGTTACAGTGAATGACCTCTGTGTGTGTTATTGTGCAACACAAATGAATTTGCCTTGAGTGTGTGTGTGTGGGGGAGATGGGAAAACTGAGTGACTGCATTCAATTAGATCCACAACAACATATTATGCTCAAATACCTAATCACTCTGAGAAGTCACACTATCAATAACCAGTTAGTTATGTACACGAAGACATAATCACTTAAGCATGCAGCCCAACATGCTCCATTTGACATCAATGTACACAGAAATGTGCATTTGTATGGATTTTTACGAACATTTTTAGGCAAAAACTGAAACTCCTTC
The DNA here is from genome assembly GCF_958295425.1 of Solea solea. Classification (NCBI taxonomy): domain Eukaryota; kingdom Metazoa; phylum Chordata; class Actinopteri; order Pleuronectiformes; family Soleidae; genus Solea; species Solea solea. The sequence goes on from NC_081148.1 coordinate 19,826,930, forward strand.
ATAACTACATGTATAAAATAAGGCGTCATATCAAAGATAATAACTTTAACCGCTCACAAACACACAAGAAGCTTGTGTCCCGAATCACTGTTATCCACTTACCTTAGACACTGTGTTCTTCACAACAAGCCCACGCTGCGATATCCGCTCTGGGTCCTCTCAGTACAAATGTCCCCCCGCTTTTTCTGTACGGACACAACTTTGTTTGACAACTGACACGAGCTTTCAAAGAGAAACAACCTTCTCCTCTTCTGTTTCTTTACTGTAGTAACGTTCGTCTTCTCCTCTAATCCGTACAGTCAGTCCTCCTCCTCCTCTGCTGCTGCTCCTGCTGCTGCTGCTGCTGAAGCTCCGGCGGAGTGTGTTTGCTCCTCTCACCGACCGAGACCGGACTGAAGCTCCGCGGGGCGGGATCACTCTCAGCTCTCCAAGCAGGGTCTCAAAAAAACTACTACTGAGCCACAACAGCACGTGACCATCGATGCAGTCTGTATTGTTTTGGGGACATGTCACGTGGTGAATATATGACATCAACTTTTTAGCGGTTTGGTAGTGTGTGTGTGTGTGTGTGTGTGTGCGTGGGTTCCGTGTTTAAGGTCCGCAATATATGCTATCAACTACATTCACGGACCACTTTATTAGGTACACCTGTTAAAGCTGCAGTGTGCGAGTTTTAAAGGGCCTGTATGTGAGATTATTAATGCCTTCAATTAACACAATGTAGGATTTTGCTCTCTGGATCCCCCCACAGTTGGTAATTGGTATTTACTGTCGTAAAATATAAGTAGGAAAGGTAACGTATGTTTGCAAGTCAATGATATTGTGAACTTGCTAGCTATGTGTGCAAAATGTGTGCAAAATGTCTTATGTCTAATTCTCTAGAAGTAGAAGCAGTTGAAGAAGCTTCACTTCTGCACGTTTCTGCTTGTCTTTTTAATGTCCATTGTTCTTTTCCTTTTTTTTTTAAAGAAAATGCAGCAGTAAGAAAATGGAATGTGGATCAGACACATGGTGGCACCAAACTAGGAAGTCATGATCGGATCAACTGTTTATGTGAACACCGATCTGAATGATGGAATGTACAGTAATTTGTTTCTGAATGGACTTTATTGGATGAGAGTTTTTCTCATTTTTATTCCAATCCGATTACTTGTGTGAAACGGTGTGAAGACATAGCTCATGTCTTCAGACCAGGTACAGTAGCTTATGTGACAGCATTTTATACAAATGGGATTACACTGTTTTATTTTTCAATATAAATTAAGACTAACCCTGAAATAAACAACAAAATAAAAGTGCTTTCGTTTACATAGCTTGAGTTTTTAACCCGGCCTTCATAACCTACTGCTTGTTATATTCATCTTGTTTGAATCACTTGATTCCAACAGTAACAGGACCAGGTCGCCGTCAGTCGAGTATCCCTCTGCTAGCGGAATAAAAGTGAATGCCAGCGAGTGAAAGTCTCCATTTTCCAGCCTCTTATTAAATCATTCTCCTTAACCCTCTTTGGTTTTTGTGCTGCCTCTGCCATGACATCCACTCAATGAACACAAATTCAGAGTTCCAAATATAATATTTTTATAGACCGATTACGCCAATGGTTGTTTTTTTGTCTCTTAGAACCAAAAAAAAAAAAAAACTCCCACATGCGAGTTTACTTCTCAAATGTTGTGCAGGTGATTAAGAGGAGAATCCTCTTTGAACTGTCAGGTAGAGAGAGATTCCCGCCCATTGCCTTCTGTCTGCTCACACACCCTGGAAACACAATATGGGGGTTTCTCCTGGCACCACAATAGATCACCACCTGCCTGATTCACCCGTGAAAGAGGAGCTGTGCGAATGCCTGAATGACCTAATTTGTTGAGGAATGAATCGGCGGATTTCTTCAAGGTCTTAAGGCGCAAAAGAACCCCCTCCATTCAATGCGAGCATCTGCCACAAAGTTATCTGAGCATCTTGATATATGGCAGGTGTGATCGTGATTGACCAGCCCGCCAACCGGCCATTAAATGTGACAGCTGCATCTCCTGTTTAGACCAAAATCTACACGTGTTTGTATAAAAGTACTTTGCAAGCAATGTTTGTTTTTAGTCAGGATGTGATTAAAACCAAAGATAAATGAAACAAGAGATTAAATTTAATTTTTCCTGCCAAATGTTAAGAAAAAACAACAGTTCAAGAAGAATTTTGTATCCTGTTCCATTTTCCTTTGTTCCTTTAAAAAGTCCACTGTGTTGTTTAGGAGCGTTTATTAGCAGAAGATGAATACACTAGCTTTAACCCTTTAACACCTAAAATTGTGGTTTTGCCCATTTTTCCAGATTAACTTACAATTTACAATTTACTACTGGTTAAAGTAGTGTATTGAAGAAAAAGATAAAGTGTTCAACAGCTTTTGCATGTTGAATTTAAAATTTGAGCAGTATAAAACATATTTAAAATAGCATTTATTTGAGTTTTTGCCTCTCTGGTGACAAAGACGCGGATTCACCAGCTTCCTGCGACAGCGCGAGTTAAATTACCATAATAACCACATGTTGCCTTTGACGTGCAACTTCTCAGCTTTCAGAAACCGCTGCAATTTTTCCAATGGCACAAACCATCGTGTAATTACGGTAATACAAAGTGCGATTGCGCAAACGCATCTTCTGCGATACGCTTGGTGTTAAAGTGTTAAAATAAAATAATTTAAGGTGGGTTTTTTTGCCTTAGCAATAGCTTAGTTTTGTCCTTTTAACAAGGGTTGTGCTTTCATAGTCTATCATCTTATATCATCTAATAGGAGCCTGGTTGTAAAGCCTCTGAACGCCTAGTTACAAACACAGAAATTATGATAATGGAGGCTTTAAAACACAAGTTCAGATCCTGATTGTCATGAGCAGTTGCCGTTTGCTTTGATGTTTGTCAGGTGGGAGCACCATCACTGCTGAACTCCACTTGAACTTTCCTCCTTCTGCATTCGACACCATTTCATTTCCTACCCCATACATGTAGTGCAAGTGCCATCATCTACTTCTCATTCTCCTCCTGCTCATTCTCCCCCCCCCAGGATGTCAACCACCACTTCTTTTTCTCTGCCTTAATCCCACTGCTCCCTATAACCTTCCCTTTCACCCACTGTATGAGCCCATTCACTCATCCACCCCCACCCAGTTTCCTCTCCCTTCCTTCCTCGGGTCCTTTTCTCCCTTAAATCGTTTCCATGGTTCATTTCAACTTCAGGCTTCAACAGCCCGGCAATGCTAATATGATTTCCAGCTGAAATGAAACATGCAAATGTGCTGCAACCTCTCCTTATCCCCAGTGGCGTCCTCTTGGCGTTTGCTTCATTAGGCTGGGTTGGACGAGGGTCGAAGATTTAAGGATTAATGTTTGACATTTTCTGGGCCTCACCTTTGGCGATCGAGTGTCAGTTATTTGTCCGGCATTATAAAAGCCCTTTTTGTTTATTGTCTCCTTATACATTTTGCAAAGTGTGTTTACTGTTACAGCTGTGTGTGTGTGTTCTTGTACAGGTATCTTTGTTTGCACCCAAAATCTTATAATTAAACCATAGGGAGTGACAACATTTTGGTCATTTTTGAGAGTTAGAATTGGGTTTAGGGTTAGGTATTTAGCTGACAGCACACAAAGGTCTGAAATAATGTCGTAATGTCCAGCTGTTTCAATACTTAAAAACCACAGAAGAGACATTATAAGGGTCGGATATGTTCAGCCTATCAGGTCCTGGGATCTATTGCTTGATCTCCACGGACTTAAGGAAGCATTTTCCTGCCACTACGGCAGTGTAAACCATCTGAGTTGACTGGTGAGGTGGCCAATCTGACTGCTTTTGTCTGTTTCTGTTCAAATAAATCCCCCTTTCTTTAACATCATTTTACATAATACAGAATCATATTAAATATTGTTGCACAAACAACTTCTTCTCCTTGCAAATGTCCATACTCACCTATGTTCATCAGACTAAGCGTTTTGGCCATTCTGGGGCTACATAACAGCTTTGAAATGCATGTTATTGTTGTTTCTTAAGTAATTACTGTATATTCTAAGAAATACCATGGATGGATGGATGGAGATAGATAGATAGATAGATAGATAGATAGATAGATAGATAGATAGATAGATAGATAGATAGATAGATAGATAGATAGATAGATAGATAGATGGATAGATGGATAGATAGATGTCAAGCACATATGTACATGATGCCTCCAGCAGCAAGCCCAGAAGTGGGCATTTGGTTCCCAGAGGGGGGGGGAGTCCGAGAATAAACTAATCTTATTAATCTCACACACAGTTTGGTGTAACGGCCTCATGAAACAAGATGAAACAAACTGATAGAGAGAATTCCTCACACTCATGCCTAATACACTGCCAGCCTTTGTTTCCAATCGGCTTTGGTCTGTGACAGTGTCTGTGTGGCGGCCCAAAGCCTGGATCATATGACTCACACATGCTCCGTCCCCTCAGGGTCTCCAAAAAAATAACCAGACGTCTGACCAAAGCCTGACCCTCAGTCTGATTCACACATATTATAAGTGTTTCTAAATTATTCACACAACAACTCGTCGCCGTTCTTATTGCATTTCATGTCCGTCTGCATAAAGCTTCGTTTACTTCTCCAAACCCTGTGCTTAATGACTCATGAATAGTTTAGGCCTCATTTGCCAAGTGGAAGAATTCTCGTTGTTCAATCAACAATGAAGCTCAAAGTGTGTCAAGAATAAATCAAACAAACAAAAAAAACAACAACATGACATACCGAATTATCCAATTATCTTTGTTTTGGCCCTTTAAAAAGAAATCATCGGCCACTCTGGCATCATATCTTTGTACCGTTCCCAATTAGTGCTCTCCAATCCCAGAGCAGCGCGTCCAGCATTCTTTGGAGGTTTATTTACATATTTACATAATGGTTGAATCAGGGGAGTGCAGCATAGCGTGAAACGCTGTATTCCTGTAGATTTCCGCTCCAGTTTGAGTCTGCGAGCTCATCCAATATTGAATGTCTTTGTCTACAAAGTAGAATGAGTGTGGCTGAGAGGCAGAGAAATGGGACAGAAATCTACTTCATCTCTGTTTTGATACTGCCGTCAGTTCACAGCCGCTCGTCTCTTCGCCCGTCAAAGGTTGGTCTTGTAAACCAACATGACAGCTCACTTTCTATTGGATTCTATCAAACTGTTAGCTGCTGCTGCTGCTGCTGCTGCTGCTGCTGCTGCAGTCAGGTCAAAGTCAGTCACACCACACACTGCTGTTCTACCCGTTCTCATTTCTCTCTCTCACTTGTACATCTGCGCGGCAAAAATAACCACACGGATAATTTATTCAGTTTCCACTTTGATCTTCCTTGCATTCCCCGTTCCTACATTTTAATTCCTGTCCCATGTGCTTACCCATCCCCTGCTTTTATTACACATTAAATACATAAAGTTGAATATTTTAAAGATAAATCCAGTGAGGAATTGCATTAATGTATGAATGCACGCCTCATTTGTGTTTTTTTCTATTGTTCCAGTCAGTGTATCTAAAGCAAAACACCATTGTGTAAGCTGTAGTCATCGCTGAAACATTTCAGAAACGTCGAACACTTCCTCCACATGAGGGTCGCAGGGCAATATAGATAGTTAGATAGATAAACTTTATTTTCTACAGATAGATAAAATGATTTTCCAATTAGTGACAGAAATGTTCCTTTCACACGAGTTGGACAACGATGAAACACTTTCAAACTCACAAGGTAAAACCAGTCAAATAGGAAACGCGGTTAAAAGAACAACGATAACAGATAAAGTTATGTGCGGTGTGATGATTGCTGTTTGATTTTGTTCTGGGTGGATATTGCAGAGGGAATTTTCGTAAATGTTTTTATGAGCCAGTGGGACTTTACAGCGTCTTTCTGAGTGATGAGTGCTGATATAGTTCAGAGAGTGGTGTTTGCCAGCAACCTTCTCGCTGTGAGGCAACAGTGATATCCACATGCACCACTGTGTGGCCCAACAAGGGTCTTCATCCGTCCATCACAGGGCCACATAGAGACAAACACACACTCACCTTGAGTCAATTTAGCCTCTCCCTTCATACTATAAAATGAAGAATTTATAGTGTGAACAAAAATCGTTACAATACACCCGCCCCAACAAGTGGTATACATACATTACTATGTAATTGTTGTGAATAATAAAATTTCTCTGCAATATTTTTTCCCCAAACATCCACTGTTGATGTTGACAGTGGAGTCAGGGAGACTCATGTTTATCTTTTCTCCTCTTTCATGATTATTAACTCACTGCTCTCTCCTGATGACATGTGTAAAGAAAGCAATAACGTCATGTTCGTTACTTAGACACAAGAGCATTTCCAAGAAATGTAGGACAGAGCTGGAGGTTGGAGCGACCTTGAACTCGTACTATATTAAAGTCATCCCTGATCTTATCTCCCTGTGATGTACACACAGATGAACACTGGAAGGGTTAATCTTGAGGTGGAGGTATTAAGTTTTATTCTGGAGGCTTTACAAACCTGCTCTGCTGTGATTAAGGATTAATTTCCCTCTCTTTTTTTTTTTCCAGGTTAATTTTTCGTCTCAGAGCTGAAAATGTGATACCGAGAGCAATCCTCTCTGGATTATTTAGTCAGCCACTTCAAAGGAGAGCAATTATAATCCTGTATTATTGATATGGGGGGGAAGAAATTGTGAGTAAATGTCAAAGTAACTGAAACCAAACCATCTGCCACAGGACAGGCATGCACATGAACATGAAAGGTTATTTATTATTTTCTAAAGACATTGTGTACACAAACACTGCAGGATAAGGAATATATCAATATTTGGTTGTGATTTTTTATTTTTATTATTATTTTGAGTGCAGCATCTGTTTAAAGGTGCAGTATAAGACGCATGGTGACCTTTGCAAACCAGAAAGTATGTAATTTGCATTGTAAGCTTCTGTTTTATAATAATAAATGTATGCTCTGGCTGGTTTGGGCTGTTTTTGAAACATGGGGGCGCAATATGACGGCAGGACTGTAAAGTAAATGTTGAATAGCATGCAGACAAATGGAAGTAGGACACATATTTATTGCTGTAGATATGCCAGAGAGTATGCCAGAGAGTATAAGACGAGACTAAGGAAAATATATAAGAATAAGGCTTAAACACAAAATGTATAGTATTTGTGAGGAAGAGGAGAGAGCAAAATGATCTTATTGGGAGTAAATCTGCCTCCTGTGAAAAGTCCGTAGCTGACTTTGCTCGGTCTATTAACACCACTGTATTTTACCAGTAATGGTGTTAGTTCGAGAGCTCAGTATTATCTCAGGTGGTACTTGGTATAAAACGTTTGACTAAAGTGGACTAAAGTGGAGATGATGAGGTGAGTTGATGTCGAAGTTACACCTGGTGGAGCTGACCTGACCCCAGCACACCTGTGGACAATCACACGCAGAGTGGGAGAGGCAGCAGTAACAGCAAGGCTCTACAAACCCAACAATCTTAATCTAAAAGTCATTCTAAACATAATCAAACATGTTTATGTGTATAGTAAAAGGTAGAAGGTAGAAGATGGATTCCACGCAAACCTTCTGTCACATCACTGATTCTCCCAGTTATTACTACTAAACCTGATACACTGTCTCACACAAGAGCCTCCCATTCTCAGATGCTTATATAAGACTTATTCCCCCACCCCCCACCCCCCATTATTCTGCATGCATTGTGTTTTCATACAGACACACTGCAGCACCATGCACCATGGAGAGTGTAGCATTATATACGCTGTCAGGCGAGCAGCGACCTTCTGTCCATGTTTGTTCACAGATAGATGAGAGAATGGCCTGACCTTTTCTCTACGGAGTGTTCATAAATGTTACTGGTGTCACATTTACTCATACGATGGACGCGAGCGTGCGCATGCAAACGTGTCAGCTGATGAAGCCAGTGACAACAGCTGTAGTTTATATTATGATCTAATTTCTGTGCGTATACTGACTGAGATTTTGTTTATGAGTCGATTTTGCATCTGACTCCACCTCTGTAGGTGGCGCTGTATCTCTCTGTAACCTGTTTCCTGTGGACCTATATGTCACAAAAAAATAAAGTGGTGAGCGGTTTGGATGGCATGGCTCTTGCGTTTATACGTTGTCTCTTTCTACTTCTGGGTCAAAGACCAGAGAGGACATTTTGGTGCATGAGCAGAACGTGAAGACTGATTCCAGCACGACTAAGCGTATACATGCAGGAGTAATCAGACTATGATTCACATCATCCAGGTATCTTAGTCTGATTAAGACTAGCTCGAGTTTAGTCAGGCTAACGTGTTCACTTGACATTAAGAGAAAAACTAATTATTGTCTTAGTCTGACTAAAAGTGGCCTTTTAACATGCATGTAAACACGCTAAATGTTAGTATGTTGATTTGAAGTTAATTTAAAGTAAATTGAGTTGCACATTGTCATGCGTCTAGCTGCATCACTGTGGGTTAAAGGTCCAGCATGTATCATAAAGTAGGATTTATATGCAGAAAATCAATATACTCCCCATAAGTATGTGTGTGTAACATGTGTAATTACTGTAAAATAACAATTGCCATGTTTTTTATAACCTTGGAATAAGCCTTTTATAGGGGTCTTGCTTTAATGAAGTGTGCCATGTTGTGCTGCTATATTTCCACAGCAGCCTGCACAGATAAACAAGCCAGAGCATGTGTTTCACGGATATGAAGGGGCCCAAATCAGCTCTTTCAGTGATATATCTTTTGCATTTCTTATCCAAACATTGCCAAATCATGATGAATGAGAACACTGCAGGAAAAACCTCCAGTTCTGAAACATTCTGCCAAGTCGCTCCGAAGATACATGCTGCAACTGCGGTAATATCTTGCTGTTCATCACCGTCAGCACTGCATGAATAATAACATTTTGTGCCTGAGTGACCCTGATGGATTTAAAGTTCACTGACCTTTAAAATGTCGGAATCAGAACCAGATGCAATTTTTCCAAAGAGCTTTCACGCATTTTTTTCCCCAAGTCATACTTATTTAAAAAAAACACCTACATTTACATGTTTTTTTAATGTGCATTTTGACAGCAAGCATGTCAGTGTGTGGCAGAGTGCGTTCAGAGTACCGGACATGCTGAAGGTTGAAAAGTGACATTTTAATGATGGGTAACTCATTGCTCCTGCGACAGATGGCTACCAGTGTGTGTCTATTATCAGAACAAGTCAAGGTCGTGTCAGCAGAACACCACCATCACCACCACTAAAACTACCACGTTTTTACATCAACGACACAGACACAAAGATGTTTTAGAGCAGGGCTGTAAAACTCAAACGACGTGGGCATCTAGTCACAGTCATGAGGGGGCCCATCCAGAGAAAAAACGTGTGGTTGGGCAGTATGAGCTTGAAATTATAACACCATATTCCACCATGGTATCGCAGTTAAGATATTCATGGTGATATATCACAGAATTTCAAAGTAAAATCCCTTCCTGTGATATGGAATTACAATAAAGATATATTTATGATGCAAAATAAATGTATTCATATCAAAAACAGAGAAATAAACCTAAAATTAGGTAAATAATAACGTGGGCAACTGTGATAAAACACCAAAAAAGCATTTAATAATGTCTTATTATTATTATTATACAAACATCGCTAGCAATTATATGTAGTGTTATATTCTGTGCCTCAGCCACACACACTGTATTTAGAGGAAGAGGAAGGTCACAGGCCTTGCTTTCATTATAACATGATATTAAGTACTGGGCCGCATGTGGCCGCCGGTTGGCCAACTCTGTCTTGGATAAAAGTTTGTGTCTTTATGCTCAGTTTATGCCACAAACCGTAAACTAACATCCCCATCATAACTTTGTCTTGCACACACACACACACAGACAGATGTGCAGCAGTGTGGGAAACAGAACAATGCGTGTTAGTTTAGATCAGCAGCTGTGGAAGAGTCTGGGTTGGCTGAGGTGATGTCTCTGGACACTCAGCACATGAGTGTGTAATCACAGACAGACAGAGACAGACGGACATCTATAGTATAGTGTTGCTCCATGCATGTGTGTGCATGTTTTATGTGTTTTTGTCAGGTCCCTTGGACTTAAATGACTTTTGATTCTTGATTTTGGACTTTTTTTGAATTTGTGTATCTCGTTTTCGTTTGATTTCGTGTTTTTCAGTTGCCCTGTACTTTGTCATAGTTTCCCGTTTTACTTTGTAGAGTCTTCTAAGTTACTTCCTGTCATTGCCTGCTCCCTCTCTCTCTGTGGTAATAGCCTGCAAAGCCCCGATGTGTTACACCTGTGTTCTCTTATCCTGGCCTCCCTGGTGCATTTCGTGCATGTGCTTCCTGTCTCTTTGTTGGTTCGTCTCTTTAGTGCTTTCAGTGTCTTAGTCCAGCAGTTAGGATTCCTTGTTTTTATTGTCTGGGAACATTTGTTTTTATCTGAGCAATATCCTGTACCCATCTTTACATTATTTTTTACATTCTAATTGTTTTTTATATATGAAAATAACATGTTGGGCTAAAGTGAACAGAGCATCTCAGAACAAATGAGAGTTTTCCAATGAAAATGCTTCAATTGCAACTGTAACATGTCTTTTCTAAACTCTGACAAGCTCTAAACAGAGTTTTCAATAGTGTTTTAGTGGTCTCTGTTCATCAAGCTGGTAGAAATGTCAGAAAAAGAACAGTGATTTATCACGATTAGATTTTTTTTTCCCACCTCTGTACTTTAATCTTCTACACCTGACACTGATGTTTAAGGAAACTCAAAATACTATATTTTTCCATCAGGATCAGAGAGAAACATTACTATGTTTGGACAATGGACAGTTATAAACCAGAAAAGGCATCACTTGCAAAGGCTTTTTGCATTTGCACTGAAGAGAGCGAAAAGGATAACATGCCTGAAAGCAAAGTGCTGTCGTGTTATTAATGTGTTAAGTCTCGGCATGAATCACGACGAGCCCAAACCGCACGGATTTATTTAAAACCACAGTGTTTCTGGTCAGAATCTCTTCAGGTCGCAATGTTTAAACATGGTTTCTGCAGCCATTTACAGAATACATACCGTGTAATTACGCCGCTGCTGCTATTGTGTTCCTTGGCGAGTCTTTGCACGCACTCAGGAAACTCACTTACAATAGCGGTTTGAACGTTAACATGATCACAGAGGCAGAGTACAAAGAAATACACAGTGCTACAAAGGCCAATGCAAATGTCATTATACAATAAAAGTCAGGGGATCTCCAAAGTACAGTTGAAACTTTATGCGGCAAATTCCATTACGCTTAAAGCACCAGTGAGTGACTTTTAAATATAAACAAATGTCAAACCCTTGTCACATTAGTTCACACGGTGGTGATTAACAACTCTCTCCCTCTCTACCCAGCGACATTCTGCGCTGCACACAGGAAGTGATTCCTTTTTGTGTTAAGACATATGCAGGCAACAGCAACATCGCTCTAGTAAAGTGAAATGGCTGTAAACAGGTTGGAATTATGATCCTTCTATTGTCTACCGCTTTATCCTCCACATGAGGGTCTCGCGGCTGCTTGTGCCAATCCCAGCTGACATAGGGTGAAAGGTGGGGTAAAGCCTGGATTAGAGTGTCCAATTAACCTCTGCATGATTTTGGACTGTGAGAGGAAACCCACCCACATACACACACACTCACACACAGGGAGAACATGCAAACTCCACACAGAAAGTTTCAGGAGTGAATTCTACTGTATATACCTGATCGTTCAGCAGTTGGATGAAGTTTGTTGACCTCTTGCCCCCGACTGCATGTGTACACAGGAACGTGTGAGTCGGAGCATTATTGATCCATCATTTCACAATAAACTTTGACCTAATAAAGATGAGAAAGGGAAAGTGAGTGGCACAGGTGACAAAATAAACCGCAAACACAGACAAGTTGAGAGACAGAATGAGTGCACACATCCGCTTCCGCACAATAAACTCCAATCAACGCGCTCTCAGTGGATTCCCTCAGAGGAGCGAGAGCCTGCTCATCAATACAAAGTTTTTGTGAAAGGTCACTTTGCTCCTGTAATGAAACAGTTCTGTCCTGGTGTTCACGGAGCACTTTGTTCCTGTACACAAGGAAGGTGCACAAGGTCACTGAAGGAAGTATTGAGTAAAAAGAATTGATGTGAATCATTTGCTGAGGCCTTCACAGTCACCAGATCTCGACCCGAATGAACTTTCCAAGAGACATTTGAGATGAGGCTTGAGGTAAGACAGCACTCATTCAACCACAAATAAGGGATATGATAGACATTTTTATTGTAGAATAATAGGGAGCACTGAAACAAACATGGCAGTCCATTGTCTTATTAAAGCAGAACTATGCAGGATCTTTACTCTAATTTACCAGCTTTGGAGTCATTGAGACTGGGGGCCGTCAAAAACAGCCTTGCAAGATCAGGGCTGCTGACCCAGAGTCGTCAGAATCTCGGGTCTCACGAGGTGGGGTTTTTTTTTTCCAAACCACAGAAGCAGGATGGACATGACTCCACATCTTGTGTTCACCTTCAGGGCATCAGTGGTGAGTTTTACGTCAGTGAGGATAAAGAGGTAGACATTGGAAGGATGTTTACGTGGTGTCGTAAAAGTGTGTACTCCAAAACTGTAGGGGGAGCTCCGAAGAGAGAAAGACAAAAAGCGACCAGAGGTGTCATGGGACAGCACAAATATTAGTCCATCGTATTGGCAACAGAGGTCATGCTACATCAGAGGTATCAAACTGGCGGCTCATGGGCCGCGTGCGGTCCTGCAACCGATTAAATGCAGTCTACCACTAAATATCACGTCATAGTGAGAACACGGCCCGCAGTATAATACTAAATATATTTGCCAGCAATATTAGGATATTTGGTTTAATTATCACATTAAATTACATATATATATAAATATAATCTTCTTTGGTGTCTTAATTACAGTTGTCCACAATAGTTTTTACTTTTATTTCTCAGTGTTTGGTATAATTAGATTTATTTAGCATCATAAATATGTTTTTATTGTGAAGTTTGCTACGTTTAATATGAAAACAAACACTTTTACTGTGGAATATGATTATGAAAATCTTTATAACAATATCATGACACACTATTGTGCTTTAATTTTAAGCTCATATTGGGTTTTTTTTTCCACCACTTTTTTTTCCTCTCTAGACCAGACTAGATGCTCATTGGCCCATTTGAGTTTGACACCTCTGTGCTACATTGTATTAAATAAAATAAAAGACAGGCACAAGCATATACTGTATATATATATATATAAATAAAACATACACACAAATGTGTAAAATACTAAAAAGAAACACATTGGAAGATCAAATGAGCATAGGAACATAAGTCTGAACTCCTGTTTTGAAGCCTCCAGAGTCACGATTCTTACAGCGCTGTGTGATTGACAGCACGCATGAGCCATGCTTTATCATTTATTTTCCTCTAAATCATTTACAAAAACAACAACATTATGTTCTATTGATGAAGACCTGAGACGACCGCTGTTCATCATATTCTAACTTCCTGGTTGACTACACCGAAGAAACCGAACGACTTATTTACAGTCTATGGTCTGGACCAACATGAGGTTCTGGGATTCCCAGGAGATTTTCAGTTACGTGACTTCTTTCCTCAAACTGGTGCGGACGACCAGAGACACAAATCCAGGAGGCAAAGCTATACAGAGCTTTCTATGTTTAGTTTCACAGTATAAAATGGCATTGTCTGAGATTGTCCTCTGCAGACTGAGGGGGGAGGAAGTGAGATGTGGGGTGGTATAGAAGAAAAAAAAGGCCAGAGGAGGGAGGCATGATAGAGGAGGAGAGAACGAACAATGCACTAATGTGGTGAGACAGGATCAGTCTCGGGAGCATCTGTTTTTAGAGTCTCTAAATTCCGAGTTTATTTTATCTGTGAGAACGGAGATTTCAGTGCTTACATTCTCCTTATTGCACACTACGATTTCAAATATGGCCGTAACCATAAAAGGATAAATATACACATAAAACAAACACAAAACAACTCCAGAAATGTACATGTAAAGTTGTCATTGTGCCGTCTTACTGTCTGAGGTATAAAAAGAGTAAACACATTGTTTGGTGTGAGCTACAGGAGACCTCAGCCTCCCACTGTGTTCAATGACCTTAACCATCAATCTGTAATGGAGAGACTTGGTTTTTAGATATATCTTCACCATACTGTCCAAAAATTACACTGACCGTGTCCAGTAATTCCTCCCTAACCTTCCATGCATCATAACACATACATAACAGTGAATATTCCTCATGCAGGTGAGTTGTATTTACACGTGATCCCGTCATTAAAAACCATTCCCAACCTTTTAGACTAACAGGCCACTTTATTAGGTACACCTGTTCAACAACAGCGTGTTAATGTAAACATCTAATCAGAAGGAAGCTAAATGGTCTTGATGATAACTCAAAGCTGATTTATGCTAAAAGAAAGAATAAAAACTATCAAGAGTAAAATACACAATGAAAAAGTAAGGAAAAAAAACGATAAAATTGGAAATTAAGAATTAAGAACAGAGGGGAAGTGTCATCGTGCTGATGAATTTTAAAAGCCATTCTGAATGGTTTTGAGTTTTGGTTTAGTTTCAAATGTACTAAGTTTAAAAACTTTTGGAAAAATGCCCAGTGATGGAATGGAAATCAGGGGGTAACCCTGTTCCAGAGGTCATGAGGAGCAACAGCAATATCGCATTAAAATCTCTGCTAAATATGGTGGAGCGAGGCCATTTATGCCTTTAAAAGCAAAAAAGTTCTTATCTAATCGAAAGGGAAAACTAGTTTAAAGTGTGTCACAGTATTTAAGCCTTGAGCTAGTAAAAGCGTGGATTGCTGTTTTCAAATCTTAAAGAAAGGGCTTTGAAAAAAGCTCATTTTAACAACAGAGTCAATGTGTTTATCAAATTTAAGACTGCTGTCAAAACTCTGGTCTGAAAGAAGAGGCCACATCAGCACCAACACTTGACATGGAGACATTGTACTTACAAGTTTACTACTATTATCTAATCTTACTAGATTACTAATTATTAGATTACTAATTAATAAAACCCTCTCTCTCTCTCCTGATGCAATTGTCGTTTTTAATCTCTCCATCCGTCCTCTTCTTCCTGACATCCTCTGCTTTTTCCTCTAAGATGAGCCTCTCTTTACTCTTCTGCGTTGTGTGTAAACAGCCTTGTGTGTTTTACCATGAAAAGGCAGAGATTGGGAGCTTCTCCCTGAGGAGCTGAACACAGCGGGGCTGCGTTTTCTGTTCCAACAGCCCAGGGTCAGTCAGTCAGTCAGTCAGAGCGGGCTCTGTTTATAGACCTTCAAAATATTCACGTGTTATTACAGCGAAGGCCTGAGAAATAATTCAAAACATGTGTGTGTGTCTTTATTACATAACACATAAGCATTTACAAAAGAATGAGTGGGGTGGCTCTGGATGCAGGAAGCAAAGATTGGAAAAGAATGAGGGGAGGTTTTCAGTCTTTGGTTCCCACTTATTTCTCACTGCCATTTAAAAAGGGAGAGGGAATCTGGAGATGATTTGAGGTCAGTCAACCTCAATCATACGAGAGTCATTCATTAGTTTGGGAACTGTTTAATAGCTGGTGGATTCCAGCCACTTGAACTCGGCTCGCTGTAAAAAAAACAAAAAAAACACCCGAAAACATCTCCCCTTCATGCCAAGTCATGCATATTTCCTCCAGTTTCTGTGTAAAAGGAGCAGATTGTTTGAAAACACGCTTGTTGCGCTCCTCCCACGTCCTCCACTGAACCCCCCCCCCCACTCTCTGGTCAGGACTTGAAGGCTCCATGTGGCATCTCTGGAGAGCATCATTTCATCTCCGCTGTGCTTTATGAGAAAGCCTGGGAGGATAGAAAATGAACATACTTGTGTAGTTACAGAAGCCCCAGGGTCAAACCCTGAGCTCATAACAAAAAAAAAAAACATGAGATGTTTAGTCGTGATCCAAGAGGAAAAATAACAATATCAGAGCTTTAAAGTCCAGAACTGCAAGAATATAAACCCCCGGGAGACAGTTTGACCTTCACTTTCAGGACAAGAAAACCACAGTAAAACATATGCAGTGGCAACAAGCTCACACTCAGATCTTAGAAACAGACGGAAGTATTTTGGCACATGCAGCTCGGCCCATTTGATCATTTTCTCCTCCTCTAATGTTTATTATGAGCTGCACTAACGTGAGACCTCCCCGCAGATCCTCCCGAATAAAGTTGATAGCTTTTTTTTTGGTGTTTGCTCAATAAAACAGATGGATTTCTTAAAGATGACGCCTGTTCTCATTAACCAGGTCACTAACTGCATCATCTGTTATTCGACCAGGTATCGATGACACTGCAAATGCTGCAATGCAGATTTCACAGGCGCACACGCGTCACTGAGAGGGTTACAAGTGCAATCACAAACTGTTTCACCCACACACACACACTCTGGTTTCAACGACTTCAGAGGACATTGCATTGACTTACATTCATTTCCTAGAGACCTTAACCATAATTACTACTGGCCTCATCCTAACCCTAACCTCAGTCTAATTTTAATTTTTCATGCCTTCACCTTAAAAAATGCATTCATTTATGTTACAGGGACTTGATTTTGATCAATAATGTGACTGTGTAAACAGAAGTCCCCACAACATAAGGAATATACCAATACCAGGTACACACACACACACACACACACACATTAACATTAACTGCCCCCTGCTGACTGAACACCTGGTACTGTCGTCTCTATTAATCAGTTAAAGCACCTACACATGTGCCTTCATTGTTTCTTACTGCAGTATTGATTTCTTATGTACATCCGGTGTATGTGTGTGTTCGTGTGTGTGTGTGTGTGTGTGTGTGTGTGTGTGTGTGTGTGTGTGTGTGTGTGTGCAGTCTTTGTGAGCACATTATGACCTTGTGAGGACATTGTGGCTGCTCCCCTCAAGCTCTATGGTGAGGGTGAGAAATGAGTGCTTAAGTTAAGCATTTAGTTGTGATCGTTAAGGGTAGAGAATGCATTATAAGTGTCTCTACATTTTGTCTGGGCACCCACAACTGTAAAGGGCTTTTTCTGGGTTAAGGTTACAATGGGATTAGGTTAAGGGTTAAGGTTAGTCACTTAGTTGTGATGGTTAAGGTTAGGGTTAGAATTGGTTAAGGTGAAGGGTTAGGGTTAGGCACTTAGCTGTGATGGTTAAGGTAAGGGTTAGACACTTAGTTGTGATGGTTAAGGTAAGGGTAAGGGGCTAGCTAGGGAATGCATTATGTTTATGAGGGTCCTCACTACGAATGCTGTGCAAACGCGCACGTGTGTGTGTGCGTGTGTGTGTCTAAGTGGGTCAAACCTCTGTTGCCTCTCATATATCAGTCTGTTGGGAGAAAAACAGTGAGAGATGAGCTTTAATCTGGGATTGGAGCTAAATCCTCTAACTCAATTAAATATCACTGTCTTACAGGAGACACACACAAACACACACTGTTACTTTATATACTGGTATGTTTTTATAACTTTTCTATCTAAATTTCATTATTTTTTAATATTTTATATTATTATTTTTTTTTTATCTATCTTATTACTATAAGGCTTAGGTGACCGACTGTGTGACGTTTTTGCAAATCCACACACACACACACACACACACACACAGGTCCCAGGTCATGTTTCACTGAGTGTGAAACACAATCAACATTAGGAGTGAAAAGGCAATTTCAGGCTTCAACGACATGAACACTTGTCTGTGTTTCAGTGTCGTTTCTTGTTTGGTGTGTGTTTTTAGGACCTTTTTCTTGGCTATAGACACTGACCTCATCAGGGCCAGTAGTAAAACCTGGTCCAAATGAAGCAGAACCTCATTACTGAGGAGCTGGTTAAGTTTAGAGCTAAGATTTGTAGGTTAAGGTTAGGGTTAGGCATTAACTGGCTGTGGTTAGGGTTTGGTAAAACACTTTGTTGAGTCTGTCCAAGTTAATGGACGTCAAAACAGTGTCCTAAGAAGACAAGCTGGACAAAACTGTACATTTTGTCTGATCACTATTATTGTTTTATTTTCTTCAATTCCTGCCAAATGAAAATAATTTCACCCATGTTTTACACAAACTTCTGAAAAGTCTCAGAGCTACAAAATGTCCTCACTGTGACAGCAAAAGGTTTTAGGTTTCATTCCCGAAGGAGCCTTTTCTTTTCACACAGGAAGGTCAGAGTTCACGGTCGGCCTCTGGAGCAGGCAGGAGCTCGACCCTCACTGTCGTTCACTGACACCTGGACACCCACTGACATGACAGATGAGTGGGTCAAGGTTAGTCTCACACTCTCCACTGCACGACCACAATCAGAGGAAATGGACAGTGTCTTACCCGGTCTAATCTAAAATGTCCTTGTGTGGAAACACAGATCTTTAGCTCCAGCATTCAGGATAAAACAAAGACTTTCATCACTTACTGAAGCTGTTTGACTCCAGGCTGTGTCACCGTCCACTCCATTTAAGCAGAGAGAGGTAAATCCAGCTCCTGCAGCAAACAAACAAAATCCAGAATGAACATTAAAACAAATACCAGGCACATGATTAGATTGTGCAGTGTCAACAGGGAAAAATGAAGTTAAATGTGTACAGAGAGGTGAGTAAATGTCCTAAATTAATAATAATGTGGCATTTTTTATCATTTATTTACAGAACATGTGGTTATGATTTGACAGCAGACTGAGAAGAGCCCCTTTATTATCATTGTATGTTCATATAAAGGAAATTAAAGTTGCTGCTAGATGGTGACAATATAAAAAGAGAGGACATAAAATAAGAGGAATTAAACGTTTTACATTTTGATTCTGACTGACATATTTTTTTCTTCTGGGACAGAAGTTCAGGACTCTTGATTAAAATTTAAATGTCTTATTTAACAGTCTCTAAATCTCATATTTATATTGTAGGAGAGAAAAGACTGAACGGTGACATGAGGATTTTCCATGAACAGACTGACTGTGACCTCCAGTGGTCAACAGCAGAAGTGCACGTGACCTTATTGCACAGAGAAGGTCACTAGGTGGCGCCACCTGCATAAGAATACATGTTAGAGCGCGAGCTCATTGTCCAAAGGGTTCGACAGTTCAACACAAACACAAACTTGTTTTTATGTCTTAGTGATGACACATTATTGATATAATACATTCCCTATCCCTTTAACTCAATTCTAACCCTAAAACCAGGTCTTAACCCTGAAAAGCTCCAAAATGTTCTGGGGTCAAGACAATAAAAAAAAAATAAAATAAAAAAAGTCAATAAAGATAGCTTATTTTATGTTTGTTTGTTATGTTAGGACCACACAAAGATAAAAATACATGTATACACACACACACACACACACACACACACACACACACAGCTATCAATCTTAAAATTATCTTAATTCTTCAATTCCTTTGGACAGCCTTAACAAAGCATAAACCTTAACCCTAACCAGTTATTTAATGCTCTAACCTTAAGCTTAGCCTAACCCTAAACATACAACATGTCTTAAAGAAGACCCCACAAACACAGAAACATGCTCACACGCATTAGAAGAAGATGAAGTCATTAATTAGTGAGTCACATGATGGACATATAAGCAGAACATGCAGTTCAGGTCCCGGGACTTGTTTTTTCCAAAGACTGCTCTTCTCTATTTGTCCACCTTTAAACATTAAAGGGAAATCAGAGCTGCAGGCTGTTTACACACTGTCAAAGTCCACAAGTCAAAGCTCATCAGACACTTTGTCTCTGCTTCTCCTGGTGTGTGTGTTCTTTTCCTCTCTGTTAATCCTCACTCATATTTACACATACATATTTTGTTGCATAATTAGAAGAAGGAAAAGAAAAACATCACATGAGAAAGTAAGTTTCATTGTTATTGTTCATGAAGTTTCAGGTGAAACTGCAGTGAGATGAAGTTCAAACCGAAACAACATCAGTATAATCGCAGGAAATCTTGCAACACTCGGGTGTATAAGTGTGTGTGTGTGTGTGTGTGTGCGTGTGTCACACTGAGACTTTGGTTGTCATGTTGACAGTCCAGGTGACGTGTCATGAGGTGTGTCTGCATCTGGTAATAGTACCTGCTATTACTTCCTCCACTGCTACTATGTAAACTGAAGATAATATCACACCTTCTCAGTTGGCCTCTGTGAGAAAATAAAAAAAAACTAAACTAAAAACACTTGATTTACTAATACTTGACTGTTTTTGTCTGTTTCTGGTCAAATAAAACCCCACTTTCTTCTGATTTTACTAGGGATGTCCAGATACCACTGCTTTGTATCTGTCCAATATGCAATCCAGTCATTTTGACCAGTATCGGACCGATACCGATACTGATTGATACCAATTCCCATCCCTAGATTTTACATAATAGCTGGCTAGATAGCTGGCTGCATGAAGTTACCTGACACTCGTCTAAACAACAGAACTGTACACGTCCAACAAGTGTTATGTATATATATATATATATACATATATATATTCTGAAGTGTTAAATTAACCTGCACATACAGTTTATAGCAGAAAAACAGTCTAAATGCTATTTAAATGTGTTAATGATAGATAGAGAAGATGGAGGTGTGGTGTTGATGACAGCAGAGATGTGGGGCCTTGTTTTGTGTCAAACTGGTCTGGGAGGAGACAGAGGTGACACTCGTCTTGTTTTGTTTTGCATGAACCAGCAGCAGCAGCAGCAGCAGCAGCAGCAGCAGCAGCAGCAGCATCAGTGTTTGTTTTGGGGAAGAAAAGTGCAGTGTGACACTTTGCTTTGATGGACAGGATTTCCATGGTGGTGACAACCACACAAAACCATCAGCAAGTGGAAACTGTCTGTTGTTGATGCAGTATCCTGGATGTGTTGTATAAAAGTACCTCAAAGGGATACTTG
This sequence comes from Solea solea, assembly GCF_958295425.1. Lineage (NCBI taxonomy): Eukaryota > Metazoa > Chordata > Actinopteri > Pleuronectiformes > Soleidae > Solea > Solea solea. The sequence continues at coordinate 19,847,882 of NC_081148.1, forward strand.
AGTAAAAGTACAAATGTGTTGCCAGAAAATGACTGTGGTAGAAGTTGAAGTCCCTTTTTATTAAATCATATTACTTAAGTTTTAGAAGTAAAAGTAGTAAAAAAAAAGTGAGGATTTAGGATTGAGCCATGGTAGCTCAGTGGTAGGGCAAGTTGTCTTTCAACTGATAGATGAGGGTTCAATTCCTGGCTCTGCTAGTCTATAGGTGTCCTTGAGCAAGAAACTTAACCCCATGTTGAAGTGTGTGAATGACAAAACTATAGTGTGAAGCGGCTCATCAAGACTAGAAAAGCTCTAAATAAATAAATACAGACCATTACCAACTCTTCTTCTGATTTTATTTGGTAGTAACAAAGATAGTTAGAGAAAATGTAGGGGAGTAAAAGTAAAAGTTGCTAGAAATATAAATAACAAAGTAAAGTAGACACGTGAATTTTGTACTTAAGTACACTAACAAAGTATTTGACATTTGTCCAAACTCTACCACTAATAACTGTGACATTTCCAAATGAAAAGCTCAGACTTTGCACATCTTTTTGAAGTGTCACTACAAAAGCAGCGAGTGTATTCAGTAGATGATGGATACGAGAAACGATTGTCTTTTACGCGGGTTTTAATGTGACAATATTTATGCAAAACATACTGAGTTGTTTCTGTTGTAGTGGCTAACCCTCATGGACAAAATACAGAAGCAGCTGTTTTGACATTTTAATTAAAATAAAAGAAAAACACACTAATAATACAAAAAGAGGAACATGGATTATGGAGGCAATGGGAGCAGAAATAAAAGAAAAAGAACAGTGGGAACAAGAACGCAACACGTTCCACTGTGTCTGTCTCACAGAGGGTGACTTTGAAATGTGACTGACGTTGAGAAAGTCTGTTCTTTTTATTCTTTTTTTTATTCTCATCTGTCAATGAAAGCCTTTTCAACTTATATCAAATGTCAACAGTTTGTTTTCTCGGGGAAGAAAAAAGAACATTTTTCTCTGACATGTAAATTTAGTCCAGGAATAGAACGTGTGTTTTGATCCTAGATTAAGTTACCTGACAGTCAGCGTGTCGAAACAACAGAACTGTACACGTCTAACCAGTAAGTGTAAAAACACATTTTTCTTTTCTGCAGTCGAAATGCTGTTTTAAGATGACAGACGTTGACTGTTAACTTGGATTGAATTCAAATATTCAAAATAAGTCTAAAAACACTTAACAGTAATCTCACAAATATGTAAATTGATCAATTTGACAAACACATGTAGTGGTGGAGAGCAGATTATTTACTTCCATTCACATTTTAGAGCAGGGGCCTCAAACTCAAATGACCAGTGAGCATCTAGTCTGGTCAGTAGGAGCCAGTCAAGTGAAAAAAAAATCCAACTTTCTTTCAAAAATGAGGGGGTGGGCACTATATACTTAAACATTCTAAATAAAAGTGTTTGTTTGGGTATGGAATGACAGTAAAACATGTATTTAAGATGCAAAATGTACCTATAGACATCAGAAAATGACATAAACCTGATGGCGGGCCATATGTGGTCCATGGGCCGCGAATTTAGCTCCAAAAGCCAAACAGAGTTAATCCATAATTCTTTATTCAGAAGCACAAACTCAATTATTTTTAACAATTAATTCCCAGTATCGAGTAAGACGCCACAAATCTCCTCAGAGCAGGGCGGTTTTCTTTAATTCAGCTTTAATTCAGCTCGTCCCGTTGGCCCCGATTCAACAACCGAGGCAGCGCGTTACGTAAATAACAACACAGCGGCCATGACTGTGTGTTAATCACATGCCACGCAGCAGTCACTGCAGGTAACTGGCTCTCTTACAAATCACCCTGTGGCTGTGTTTGCCTGTGTGTCCTATTTATGTGCACGTTTGTGCTGGATTTTCCCCAAGAGAAAAGCTCATCTACAGGTGAATGATGGACCAATCAGTGGCTCTCACAGAGAGGGCTGAACCATGCAGATACAACGTCTAATTGCGACGGTAATTGGAAATTCTGACATATTTTGCAACCGCAGTTTTTATTTGGGATAACACAGAAGTCACGCTTCTGTTTAAGGTTATTTATACATGTATTTATACATATATACACACACATGTAAATACAAATCAGCTACAGTATTTTAGCTGAGTCATGTTTTGGGCTTTTTATTTCTTCTTTAAGGGAGCTGACTATTTTTCAGACTTTTCGTATCGTGCTGATATCTGTCGATATCCGTCCATTTGTGGTGATAAATGTTAAATATATGTTACATATACATTAAATGTATGTTAAATTCAAACAACAGTGACTTTTACTGTCACTGCAATGCTAATTGAACATATTGCAGGTGCACCGATACTCGACCTTACACTCTGTTCACACTAATTCATTTACATTATAAACTTTGAACTGATGTGGTTAATTTTAGTGTGTCAGCGACATGCTTGAAAGACAGACAGTGTCTCTGCTTTAGAGCAGCAGCAAAGAATGATCACATGATGTGAGGAGAGGGTGAAACAGATCACAAGATCGTTACATTCTTCATATATATATGTATATATATATATACATATATATATCCACAAACAAAGCATGCATGTGTGTGTGAGAGAGAGAGCATTAGCTAACCTGAGGTAAGGTTCCTCCTGTTGCTTGTTTCCCTGTTGAGGAGAAAAGTTTCCACACCAGCACGTCGATATGTGAACGCAGGGTTTCTCAAACCTCTGAAAAACCCTGATACCGAGCCATTAATTAGAATCAGGTGTGTTGGACCAGGGAAACATCTAAACCATGCAGGACACTGGGTCACCAGGATCAGGACTGAGAAACACAATTGGCGCTTTTCCATGATACAGTTCTAGCACGACTCGGCTCAACTCTGCTTTATATTATGACAAACGCACTTGACCTGAATAAGCGAGTATCTCAATAGTTGCCAATTCATTTGGTAGTCAGTTAATCAATCAATCAATCAATCAATCAATTGCTCAGCTTTAAGTATATGAACTGTAGAATCTATAGAAATGCCACAAGTAACGCCTTCACAGGACACACTGTATTTTTGGGTTTTTGTTGAAAACACCACTCTCGTTATTTTGGAATCAGCCTACAACCTCTCAGCAGTGTTTCTTCTATGTGTACCAGTCAGTGCCAGGCTGCAGGAGCTCGGGCTCACTTCCAGTATCTGTGGTAACAATGCAGCAGACGCCTCCTCCTCCTTCCTCCTGCCTGTTTGACAATATTTACCACCTGCTGCAGTTTTGCTCAGCTCAGCCTCCTCTCGTGTCATACCAGAGCTCGGCTCCACTAATTTGCCACAAGGAAAAGGTTTGTTTCATATATATATATATATATATATATATATACACATATACATATATATATATATATATATATATATATATATACATACTGTGAATAAGTGTTTTATATATATATATATATATATATATATATATATGTATACAAGCAATGATGAGAGAGAGGAAGAGGTTGAAGAACAAAGTTTAATTTGAAAGTCACAACTGCCCTGTTCTTCTTCTTTGTGTTAGTTAAAGGTGCAATATGCAACATTCTGCATCACAAGAAAACCAGGAAAACAAATGTTACTTAGATAAATATGTATTGTAGAGTCTTGACCAGAGAGTTTCATCTCACTCCTTCTCTGTGTGTTGATATGATTTTGATTTTAATGCTGCAGCTCAGAGGTCTCAAACACGCGGTCTGTGGGCCAAATGCAGCCCTTCAAATGGTTTTATGCGGCTCCACCACTTCACGTCAATAAATTATAATTAGTAATTTCTCAATTTCTTTTAATTTACATATTAATTTTGCAAGTTTTGTAACAAAACACTTTCATTATGAAAAGTCACCACAAACATTGTCACTGCGATATCACATTGAAATGTTGAGAACAAACAAAACGCTCCAGTACTTATTTCTTTCTTCCTGAGGTAGTGAGTGCACATAGTTCCACAGAAAGCCTCTTGTTCCTGGTATCAGTGGAAACCACATCTAACCTCCAAAGAAAGTTTGTTCATTGGCTATAAAAGCTTCAGCCAAGTAACGCCACTTTTCCACTACATGGTTCCGGCACGACTCGACTCAGCACGGCTTGCTTTTCCATTAGCGATGGTACCTGGTACTTCTTTTAGTACCTGCTCTGACGAGGTTCCAAGCGAGCTGAGTCGATACTATGCGTGACGTCACCAGTCATGAGCACGACGTCCAACACAAGAATCAAACCGAACAATGTCGAACTGTAGATCAGTTAAAAACCTGCATTAATCTCTAATTCTAATATCTCTAATAAAATCTCACTAAACTAATCTTTTTAATTAACCGATTGTAATGATTCAGTCACACCGAAAACAACTGCTTTACAAGTCATTTGTTTGTGTGTGTCGCGTATAAAACAAAGTCACAGCAGTTTCATGCAGCCGTGCTGTGATGACCCCGCCCACATTGAGGAGGTACTACATTGTAATGGAAGAGTTGAGCCGTGCCGTGCCGGGACCATGTAGTGGATAAGCGGTTTAGTTCTTTCTTCCGGAGGTGAATGTGCACATAGTTCCACAGAAAGTATCTCGTTCCTGGGATCAATGGAAACACAGCTAAACCGAAGGTGACTCTCTGGATTGACCTCCAAAGAAAGTTTGTTCTTTGATTATAAAAACTTCAGCCAAGTAAGAGATAAAACCATGGCTAAAACTGGTCTGGCATTTCCACAATGCTGAGCTCAACGAGCCGAGAAAGGGCTCAGAAAAGACTCCGAGCTTCTGCTGGACTCGTACTGATGCATAAGTTATTTTAACATCTGTATTCATTGGCGACTGCCTAGAATAGCTATGATAGCTCACTGGGCTTAGCTGCCTGATCACAGTCTGACACGTGTGATCAACCGCGATGACTAGTTAGTGGTGCTCAACTACTGCATATTGAACCTTTAAGTGTAATAATTGAATTGTCCGAGGGTACAAACGTGGTGTAACATGCAAATATAGATCAAAACAAATATGCGGATGTTGCAGTGACAGAGAAGCTGAGTGACACCTCATCCATGAGTCATAATGAACAGTTCAATTAGTCGGTTACAAGTGTTAAATTCAGTGTTGCTGGTGCTCTGCATGCTTTGGGCTACCATGCCTCTATTAATCACATGTGGTGAGAAGACACTGCGACCTTCCTATTAAACAGATGCGTGTATTATACAAGTGGCACAGAAATAGCAACAATAACCATAATGTCCAAAAAACTAAATAAACAAAATAAATACACCTTGCGTTTTTTTCTGGTTCTGCATTAAAATGGGCTCACAAAGCTATTTTTAATCATTGGCCTTGGCAATTCTTATTCGTATAATGGTGGAAGGTCCTTGTTGTTTCCTTGACACAAACAACAAAGGGCCGCGTTGAGACATAATTCATGCAGCAAGTGTGACAAAAAGGTCATTACACGTCAAGTTCGGTCTGACGAGTTTGCATCAAGGCAAGGACACGTCAGTCGTCTGTGCACAAAGATCCGCTGTCTGCTCAGCCAACAATTATCATTCCAGCTGTGGGGAAGCAGAGAGTCTTATCCCAGCCGCTGCTTGTTCTCTTCTGACGTTGCTGTCCACTAACAATTAAGTTTCACCTCTCATTAAAAAAAATATCTTTGCAAACAGAGTCTGACCAGGTGACGCTGGGCGGGCGATGGTATCCACGGCAATGAGGTGAAGAGAGATGCAACTGACCAGCAACTCATCAGATCTACAAATGGGAAAAGGAGAGAAATATTATGCCACAGTTAGAAATGTGTCAATCCCAGTTGACATAGGGTGGACAGGTCGCCAGTCCATCAAAGGACCACATAGAGACAAACAACCGTCCACTCTCACAGTGTCCAATTTACCTAATCCCCAAATCTGCATGTTTTTGGACTGTGGGAGGTAACTGGAAAACCAGGAGAACATGTAAACTCCATAGAGAAAGGCCCTTGTTCTGACCGGGTCATATTTTAGATAATTATACAGGACCACAGAGCCATAACCTGAAAAATAAAACATTGCTGTTTTGTTTCCCTCCCCCGGTTTTCTTGTACTTTGTGTTGCGGTCAAGAGGGTTTTTAAACGTAAGCTTTTTAATATGTGAAGTGTGCAGCGTCCACATCTGTCTTCTTTCATGACTTTGATCAGCGCCACTGACAGGAGAGCTCGGCTCTGCAAACCACAGCAGCAGCAGAAGCAGCAGCAGCAGCAGCAGGAGCAGCAGCAGCACGTGCAGCTCACACTCTGACATCACAGGCTCGTTAGATTCAATTATACGTGAGATCACACGAGCGTGCCAGTGCCTCAGAGGAACATCTGTGGAAAAGTGTGAATGGCTCGGCCTGAAGTTCTGATGGAGTGATGAATTGCAAAACCCTCACTCTTAGTCTGAGGGTATGAGAAGGTAAGGAGTTTGAGAGTGTAAAAACTTTTAAATAGGGGTGGGTCGAAATATCGATTTGGCGATATATCGCCGTCCTTCCTCGTGCAATATGACGATATATGATATACTTTTAAATACATACCTTTGTCTACTACATTTAAACCGCAGCCAAATAAGTTCACACAAGGCTGATTAAGCCTCTCCACTCCACACACCTCTCTCGGTCTGTGTTTCTCAGTGCAGCAGTATTTAGATCAACATTCCCAAGCTGCACAAAGGAAGTGATGTGTTTTAGTGTCGAGGCAGACACAAGGCAAAGACAACACTGTGATAACTAAAGTGAGACGGCTGCTAAACAGATTCAAATATCACTCAAAACATTAAGAATCGCCCAGCAAAACATTTCAGAAGTGAATTCTACTGCTCATCCCCTGCTCTGCTGCTATAAACATCTGATAGTTTTGCTTCACAGAGCCTTTTTTCAGATGAAGGTCACGGCATAAAAATAAATACAATCATTTTTTGTTCATGAAGACCAAACAGAGGCAGAATCATAATATCACCAACAACCAAACAAAATCACCAGCAGTTACACACTGCAGCTTTAAATCTCTGGAGACATTTATGGCCCCACCCCCTCATGCAATAAGGTCAGACTTGTCATACAACAAGTGTTTAATTATTGCTCCTGTCTGAATGTAGAACAAAAGCACAAATAAAGATGCAGTCAGAGATAGACTGAAGCAGATAAAACAACATACGCTCTTATAGTTATAGAAGAGCAAATCCAGTGAAAGTGAGATAACGCGGTGACCTCACGCGTCTGTATTTATACTCCAACTCTGAGATACTGTATGTACTGTGGGATATAAAAAACATATCTACCTTAGGATGTGTGCTCCTGTGCTCCACAGTCAGTCCCTCAGCGCTGCGGTCTCATGCAGCATGTCTCTCTGCAGTGGATCCAGTCTCAGTGTTGTGGCCCTGGTCACACCCGCCCCCCCCCACTGCTGCAGATACAACCACTCAAAAAGCTCTGCTGGGTTTCCCGACGGTTTGTAGTGTCACGTTCAAAAACTGTGTCGGAAAACTTTCGCCCGAAATGTGTTAAAATTAATCGTTAAAGTGCATTAAAAATATTAATAATACTGTCATGTTTTCATCAGGTTTCTTATCAACACTTGGTGAAATAATCATCATTTAATATGTCTTTAATAATGTATAGGTAAAGTAAGAGGATTTTTCTTGTTTAGGCATTAATATTTTATGAATACTACAGTGTATGAATCCAATAAAGACCTCTAATGGTTGTGTGAATTTATTTCCAATGTGTAGCAGACAAGGTTTCAAAAGCTATTTCAACTATTTACGACGGACTGAGAGTCTCAGCTGTTATAAAGTACATTATTATTGTTTATTGTGGTTGTGAGTATTTTTAAAAGGAGTGACAACATCAACCTGCTAAATATCTTATTACCAATTAATTGTCAGTTGCGGTACTGGAATGGTACAGTTTTAATTCCACATATCAGGGATTGTTTGACTGTTGTTATTTAACATTAATATTAAATCATGATTAGTTCACCAGGTTTTTTTTTTTACCATATATTATTCTGTTTGTATAAAATTAGAAACACTGACTCGTGCACCATAAGTCCCTCAATTCACAAAAACCATCTTTCGGCGTTCAAAATCCTGTGAATTTGCTGTTTTTAAAAAAAAATCCAAAGGCCATCTGTGCACTCGCCAGTGCAGACTTTGGCTAGCTGCCCTTCAGTGTGAACTGAGCCAAATATGGCCACCACACAGCACACAGTCCTCACATGTATTTATGTTCCCACAGGGCTCTGCTCCTCTTTAAAGTTTGTGTATCGGAGCTCTGTGGATCGCAGTCGTGCGTGTAACTGACGGATTGTGTCCTTCTGAGCAGTGTTCAAGTGAGGTAGATCACACTTTTTTCCACTTCATGCTCAATCCTTCATTGGGAAATTTGAAAAATTTGAGAAGTAAAGTTGTCAAACAGCCCTGACGTAAAAAAAAAAAAAAAAACAATGTCTGAATGTGGACTTGTAAAAATGTAAATAAGACTGTTATTGCTTTAGTCCACAGCAATAACCAAGCATGTGACAGGCACTTGAAACTCATCGGTCCTCCCACCACAGTGGGGCGCTATATGTAACCTACACCGAGCTCTCGTCCGGCCTGGGCAGCAGCTGCGTGTGTTTCCTCTTCTCTAAGATCTTATTGAGCTCCTCGGCAAAGGAGTAACAGACCGGTGAAGTGTTCTCAGAGTCACTCTGCCTCAGCAGCACATAACTGTTCCCGTTCATCCTCCGCAGGACGCTGGGCAGCGTGGCCGACAGTCCGTTGGGGAAGTCGCACTCTGGAGACGGATGTTGCGGCGTGGGAGGGAGAGGAGGTGCGGGGGGAGGTGGCCCCTTATTAGGCGATGGGTGACCCTCGCCAGGGACAATCTGGAGGAAACCTCCGTCCTCGATGTTGCCGTTATGATGCTTTGAATCGCCGTTGCAAATGCTTTTGCCGTTACAGTGGTTTGAGATTGTCTTCAGCTCCATGTGGGAGGAGCTTCTGAGCTGTTTCCTGTTCTTGTTGTGCCTCTTGCTGCTCGGGTAGGCTGACGTCGCTGCACGTAACGAGTACTTCCCTCTGTTGCCCACGCGCAGGCAGAATCCCACATAGAGGAGGACGACGGTGAGGACCACACACAGTCCTGTGAGGATGGTGATGAGGGACAAGTACATGGCCTCCATGTTCCTGGGGGAGAACAGCTTTGAGTGGGGGAGGAGAGGAGCTGGAGCTGGCGGGAAGGGCTTCTCCGAAGACGGATGTTCTGTCAGCGGTGGATGTTCTGGCGGGGTGGTGAAGACGTGGTGAGGGTCTTCAGTTGGCTCAACCCGTGGTGGCGGGGGCAGGTTGGGGTTGATGGTGACGTTGTAGGTAACTACAGCGACCCTGACGTTGTTCTCAACAGCGTAGCAGGTGTACAGCCCGCTCTGGTCCTGCCGCGCCTCAATGATCAACAGTCCGTCTGTGCCAGTTCGAAAACCCGAGTTGAGACCGTAGCCATGCAGCTCGCTGCCATCGAGAGTCCAGAGAGGAGTCGCCAGGTTGGAGCTGAGCTCACACTGCAGCAGCACGTCGTCGCCCACCCTCACAGAGCGGCTCCGCTGCACGACGTCTGCAACACAGATATATACAGTTTACAACAAGCCTCTGACTTCTTGATGGTTTTATATTTTTAAATGTCCAATGAGTAAGAATCAGTCATATTTAAATGTGACAAACGGAGGACGTCTCCAGTCTTCTCTAACTTTCTCTGGGACTAGAGGACCTACAGTGGCCTTCATAGGCCAGAAAATTGGTCATTCACAAGCAGGTTCTTACTCAAAAACATGCACATACAAACAACAGGCTTATTCGATGGCTACACATCACAGTGATAACAGACATACTTATCGGTAGTATATTCAATTTCTGCTAATGAACCTTTCTAAAGGTTACACACTGGACCTTTAAAGCTGTAGTGCATACCTTTTTGTGTCTTTTGTTGTTGTACATGTTATTATTTAGCTGTTTAGTGTTTATAATCACAATGTGACATTATTTGCATGCTGCTTCCTCTATTTCTGCCAAGCAACACTATCAGACCTGACAAAGGGAGCGTTTATGTGTATACAGCAGCAGTGCAGAGGCGGGCGGGGAGGAGAAGTGTCTCTCCTGTCAAACTGCTGACAAACCAGGTTCTTTTACAAGTAGAATTCACTTCTGAATCTTTTCATGGACGTGTTTCTATGTGTTCTCTGTCACACTCAACATGTTTACGGCCTTCTCTGCAAGCTTTACTTGTAAAATGTCTTTACATACTGTGAAACAAATCATTTCCTGTGTGCCACATAAAATCAAAACACCACTATACTGAGAAACAGAGCTGTGTGGTGCTGATAGACTAAATCAGTATTGTGTTTCAATATAATGAACATTTGCTTGTATTCAGAGGTCACTCACTATAGTTTTAACACAAACTAAATTCCATTTAAAGGCTGTCCAAACGCCACTGAAGCATAGATTTCAATGACATAGTTTAATTCCTGCCCTCGTGTTCCCTCAAACAAAGAGAGACACAGCAAGACAATAGAGAAGATGCTACAATTTATCTGGCTCAAACCCAGGAGCCAGGAGTGAGAGAGGCTATTTTCCTGTCTGGAATATCAAACAGATCTCTCTCCAAAGATGTTAAAAATGTGATTAAAGAAGGGAGGAGAGGATTTTTGCCAACACAGTGTGTGCATAATCAACTTTCAAAGAGGCCGTCATGCCATCTCCTGACAACTATGCATCTTTCAAGTAATTCTCTATTTTTACTCCTCCTTTCATCATTCACTGTCAAAACTTTTCCAGAGCAGTAGCACCTAGCAGCATACCATCTTGTACGTTCTCACATCCACTGCTGCCATGCTGAATGTCCTGTCTTAAAGTGGACCTGCAGAGAGGAAGAAAACAACATAATGAAAAAAATAATAGTCAATTCAGTGCAATGCAATAGTAATAATAACATTAGGGCAAGAAGTACACATTTGCTGTAATGTCCTTATTTCTATTTTGTGCTGAATTCTAATCTAAATGCGTTATCACCCATGTCTTTTAGCACTTAACGGGGTTTCTACTGAGTAAGCATTGCTGTTTAGGTTAATCAGTGTCCAGTGAGTACACAGCTGCACGCAATGTTTATCATCAAAGCCGACATTTCTGTCTGTCCTGTCATTACGCAACACTTCTTGGAGCTGCCGCGGTGACAGGACACCGTGATACGGCGAGGTTACTCAAACCAAACACAGAAAAGGGCACCTGCAGCACTTCAATCACTGGATAAAATCTCACACACACACACACACACACACACACACAGCCAAGCACCCACCTGTCTGCTTGTGTCATTATGTCCACGCAGTGGGCTCCGTTCCAGGCACAGTGAGGGTCTCTGGCAAAGATGCAGTCATAACAGGAAACGTACCTGCGGCAGTCAGAGAGCGGCAGCTGCACCACGCCTGATGGAGAGCCCACGTACACACTCATCTGAGGGAGGAGACGGGGATTAAATATCGCACGATGGAGATGACTCCTCAAATGTGTGTGTTTACAAGTTAGAGTCCAACACACTACCTGTTCAACAGATATCAGTAGATTGTTAACAGGCTGTGGTTCCTCGAATAGTTGGAGCTCCTCGATAATGTGCAGTTGACCTTTGACTTCTACGGCCTTGTGCAACCATCCTTCATCTGTGCGACACAGGAAAAGAAGGAGAAACATGGTTGGTCATTCTTTAAGCAGGCCATTTTATTCTTTTTCTTCTTAGTTTACGCAGCTGTGTTTTTGAATCTCGTTTCACCTGTCCACATTCCAGCTCTGCATACAGGAAGTGAGGCAAGAGGCAAGGAGGAAGTACAACTGCAGCATTGCGCTAGTAAAGCAAGATGGTTAGAACAGGTTGGGGTATGTTTGAAAACAACAAAACTGGGGATGGAAAGTCTCCTGGATGTTCAGCGGTTTGACAGAATTAATGTTTGTTATGAATGGTTAACTATCACTTAGGTATACGTGAACTCAAATCCAGTCACTTTTTTATATATAGCCCAACATCACAAACACAGTTTGCCTCAAAGGGTTTTTACATTCTGTAGAGTAATGTCCAGTTATCATGTAGTTACACCGGCAGTGTTTTAATAATTCCTCAGAATTTGTTTATAATACAAGAGAATTTACTGAATAAACCAGGATTATTTACATTGCCTCAAGTATTGTTGTATTTATTTATTCTTTTTTGACTTTAATGTGTAGTATTTATTTATTTATTTATTTATTTATATTTTTTTTTTCTTTAGTATTACCTACTCCTTTTGAGTTTGGTCTCGCTTAGTTTGTATGCGGGTGGGACATGGGAGGGATTTGGAGGGATTTGGAGCCATGTTTGTGTATTTTCTGTGGTGTGTATGTCTTGTTAAAATGGAAAATTGAAAATAAAATATTCCCCCCCCCCCCCCCCCCCCAAAAAAAAAGTACCAAGAAGGTTCAAGAGGTTCAAAGATGTGCTCTTTCTCCTGCAAACAGCAACATTTCAAGTGACAGGCTGCTATTTTTGATCAAGTCTCTGCTTCTGATTTTCATATTAGAAAGTAGAGCTAATTAGAATAATTGGGACCATTTTTTTGGGCAAACTTTTAATAGCTATTAAATAATTAAACAGCCAATTATAACTTATTGTTGTAATTTGTGTTCTCAGAAACGGCCAATAAGTGAACCATCCAAATGTATCACATTTCTATAAAATACATATACACAGTGCAGACTCAAAATGCAGTAGAGAGAGACAGGCTAAGTTAAGCTAATGCGTCTTCTCATGGAACTGCTTTATACTTTTTAGATGGAGGAAAAGAGATAAGTGGACAAACCCAACACACAACGGTCGAAATAAAATCAATATAATGGAAAAAGTAATCGATAGTAAACAATAACAAGGCTCTCGGACGACACGGTACATACATCATATGGATGATATAGATTGGTACACACCAGTGCCCATGTATAACACATGGTTCGCTTGTCCGTCCACGCCTTGGATCGTGTGCACGGCCATGTGCGTGTAGTGCGTGGTCCTCCTGAACAAGAGGGGGCGCCTGTCTGACGGCTGGACCTGCTGAAACATCAGAGGATGTCTTCTGACGAAGTTCAGCATGTCATCGGGCAGCGAGGTGGAATCATTTATGGCCCTGGCCCTCAGAGCGTCGGTCATGCACTGTAAAAAAAAAAAAAAAAGAAAGAAGAAGAAGCCAGAGAGAGAGAGAGAGAGAGAGAGCAATGAAGGCACGATGTGAGCTGCAGGAAATAAAAGAGACACCTTTGGCTCATTCGTTATTTAAGTGTCTTTAAATAGATACGGTATTAGAAGGAAGAGAGTCGGGCGTGAAGCTTAGTGCGATGGTCTGCAGACAAAATTAGAGATCAAGAAGAAAGTGCCTGTGGAAGAGTATGTGTGTATGTGTGTGGGGAAAAGTGACCTGCCGATGCAAACATGTGGATGCCTCAGCTCTTTCCGTCCCTGACTAAGGGAACAACTTCCCCTCTCTCTTTGTGCCAAATGACTCAAACCAGCTCCTCTAAGAGGCTTTCACGCTCCCGCATTAAAACCTTCGACTGCTTCCACTTTTTCAGTTTTTCAGTTAATAGCAAAGTTTAAATTAAGTCCTACAAAGTGCTGAAGTGATACTACAGCGGATAATGTTTGTAGTGCCATGGACCCAAATGCCACACAAAGCCACCGTCACCAAAGCCATGGGCTGGAGTTAATAATCATGGAAATGGGTTTCAGTGCCATAAGCTGTTTTTTTGAGCTTCTTTCCTCCATCTTGTTCCCTGCTTCCTCACTTCATACGTTCAGATTGCCAACTACACTCTTTAAAATTGGATTAAAATCTGATTCAGTACAACAGATTTGAGGGTCCACATTCACAGCAACAATCTGCAATGAAGCATGAGTTTGGTAAGATAAGATGTGTTGCACGGCCACATATTGATCACCTATACTTTATGTGACAGAAATCCTCTAAAAGAAATCCGATGCGAGTCACTTCAGCCTGGTAATGTGAATGTACTCTTTTACTCTGGATCAGTTCCATCTGTCGTGGCTTTCTGGGTATGAAGAGCAGACGGAGAGAGGGTGTGAGTGTTTACCGTCCCAGGTCGTGGGTCAGGGATCTTTCCAGTGTATTCCTTCCAGTTGGAGCCTGAATCCTGGTTCTCCATGTAGGGTCCTTGAAAAGCCTCTTGGACTTCAGACAGAGAGAACCGACACACAGCAGACGCCTTCACGTTTTTCCTTTGGACATCGACACAGGCACAATGAGAAAGACCAGAGACACACGCCGCCCACAATAACATCAGTAAACCCAGAGTTGCCATAGAGACAGCAGTAGAAGTACAGCAGATCAGTGGTGGCTCACCTAGCTGCGACTTCAGAAAGAGATAAATGGGAGGAACAAACACGGGAGGGGTGGGGAGTTTGTAAGAAGCTGATTACTACAGACAGGATCCAGACGTTTAGTGAGAGCTTAGGTGACAAGAGGATGGATCTTAAGAGGAGAAAGAGATGCTGTTGTTTACACTTTTACTGATACGGAAGGTAGATCATTAGATACGTAAGGTTAAGATACTATTGGTATTTGATCTGAAAAAGTGGTATCAAGCTTTCCCTAATTCAAGCCCAACATTTTATTCTTCTTGAACTGGCAGGTGATGGGTGTCTGTTATTGTGGAGTAGTGAATACTTTTCATAAACGCCAGCCATAGTGACATTTTAAAGGCGTCAGGCTGCACAATTCTAAATCCTAAGCAGGGTAGAGACTTCAGTGTGACGCAGTATTGTGTGGGAAAACTACTTTCACCTTGTGCCACATGAAAATCAGACCCGGGGTGCTATTTTTCAAAGACTAAAAGATGTGAGTTTGTTTCATTGGAAGGGTAAACTCTTTTCACAAGCTGTTCTTTTGTTTAGTAGCTGTTCAATATATGTTTGCTGAATCAAGTCTAACTGGCTGTTTCCATGGCAACCGCAGGTATGGTTAAACCAACCAGGGCTGAAAAACAACTTTGAGATTTAAGCCCACCGAAATTGACGTAAATTATATAAATATTCAGTCTTCCTCTGAGCAGTTGGCTTCTTTATGTTACAATTACTATTCTCCCCACAGTTTGGATTAATAAAAAAAGATTCTCCCTTTGTCTCGCCCGCCTCTCTCTCATCTCATCCCTTCTTTTTCGTCTCAGTGTATCGATTGCTCCCATCGCTGTCCCACTCCTTTTTGCATTTGCATCCTTAAAAAGACTCCTTCGGGCAGAGTATCAAGACAACATGAAAATTCCCTCTCACCACTCCAGGCCGAAGATGCCGTAGAAGAGTGTGTCCTGTGGTGTTTGCCCAGGCGTGACGAACACGCTCCGCAGCACGTTGAAGTGAAAGTCGTACTCCGGCAGGGAACACATCAGTCTGGTCTTAAGGAAGGACGTCCACCGCTTCTGGAGAGTTAGACGGCCTCCTCTGTCGCCCTGAGGGAAGAGAGGTGGAGGGGGAGCGGAGAAACAGGGCTCATATTAGTTGATATGTTCATATCAACTAAGATATGTTCAAGACTCCCTACAGTTACCAGTGTTTACACCTGCTCGACACAGGCGATCATTCATTTATTGCCTCTGTAGAACCAACCACTACATTATCCTTTAAAGAGGTGGAAATTATGACCTTCACTTGCAGGGTTTTATTATTTATTTCCAATTGGGATGAATATCTTTCTACTTTTCTGCTCGATCAGCCTGAAATCAATTGCAAAAGAAGCTAGAATCTTAAGAGAGCTGGTCTCACTGCATGTTTTTAAATGAACTCTGTGAAGAATAAGTTTACAGAGTCACGTAAATGCGGCTGTAGGTGTTTTGAATTGAGAGTGCCCAGTTTGATCGCTGAATGCTGACAATTTCACAGTTTATATGTTGACATTTTATCACACAGCAATTTCTTTCTTTGTTTAGATTGATATTAATTAACAGCGTGTGAATGTGTAGGATAAATACTGACAGATGATATCTTAAGTTGCCTGCAAATGTTAATGTAATTTGCTGTTTTGTCTGAGTGCAACCGTGTTAAATGTACTGCCGTGTGATCATTTAATCTCAACACGGTGTTCCTGGGTGAAACAACATACCTCGCTGACAGAGGAGCATGAGCTATGTGTTTGTCCTCAGTAAGTAGATAGCACTCACTGTGGAGTAAAGTTTCTCACAGGTGGCGACAATCACACTCAGACACAGACACATCTCAACACCCACTCGGTGTCCTAAAAAAAGCCCTGACAGGTTTATAACAGAGAAGCTCCACTCACATCTACAATTCATCTGAAACCCCTGAGCAAATCCTCTTTTTTGTTTTCATCATCTCCTTAGATTTGAATGCGCTCAGTCAGTGGCAAATTGAAAATGTCAAACTTACTGAAACACAGCATTTTGACGAGGATGGGGACAAAAAATAAATAAATGTTGCCAAACTTTCAGTGAGAGGAACTTGTGAGATTGTTTTATTTTTTAGACGCCACAAGAGACAACAACAAGGTTATTACACTGTGCAGGTGAATCTGTTTGTTCACTGCTGCGTCCTCGGCAACAGGGAATGTAAATCATTCATATTTTAGGCATCAGAGAAGATGCTAAACAGTCAAGTATTGCCCCTGCAGTCAGTTATCGCTCTCACTCTGAGGCACTCCGACTCTGCGCCTCATTCATCAGCTACACAGTGTGCTCCTGGGGCCTTGTTACAAATGAAGGCTCCATGTAGCCGCTCATCTATTACAGCAGCCATGACTTCACTTACAGTAGCCTCATGATGTATAGCTGCACTACCAGTTGCCAAACAATCTCGCGCTCTCACCTTACAAACGCGAGCCACTCGTGCCACTCTGCTGTGGCTGTAGGTGGTCGTTTGCTCCGGGCTCCGCTCGGTGAAGAAGAAGTAGATCTTATCGTCGTCGCCAATGCTGCTGCTCAAACTTTCCCTCACAAGTGCAGATCCCACAAAGTCTGCCTCTGTGTGTTGGAGAAAAAGATGCAATAAGTCGTACGGTGGTTCTGTAGTGATCCACAGAAAGTGTTTACATTCATGGAAACTTGTCTACTGATCTCTAACCCTGTAAAGACCTGATATTGGAGGGGAATTCTGGGATTTGTTTGACCCATGTCTGTAAGAGTGGCTGTGTTAGAGAATAGCACTTTACAAAAACCTTTATAATTGGTCCAGTAGATCAAATGGTCAGCGGCTGTGTCCTGGCTACAATGTAATCCTATGGGACGACTATAAAATTCCACTTCATGCCCACTAAATATCATTGTTTTCCCCATTAAATGGCTTGAATTGTTATTGTAAGAGTCTGACAACATCACTGAAGCAGAAGCAACAGCTTCACATCCTTGCTGCAGCTACTTTATAATACTGTCACTTCACCCTGACCCGCTTCTGATCCACAAAGGGTTAATCATGAACTGGATGGGTGTTTTTCTTACATTAACCAGCACCCATAGATTAATTTTTAGTAGCCAGTGCACATCGTTTCTTTTTTTTTTTTTACCAAAGGTTAAATCATATTTCAAGTTATAGCAGCTCAAGTAGAGCTTTGACTCACTCAGCTCCCCTTGCCTCATTATCATCTCTCTCTACCTGTCACTCATGCAGACTCACAGACACACACACTGACAATAGACACATCTGCACAGTGAAGCCAAATATGAACTATGGTCACAGGAGATGCACTTTTTTTTGTCGTATTTATCACTGTCAGCAAAGGATTGGATCTCCCGGGACAGATGTGAATACCAAGTCTGAATGAGGCCATGAGAGTGATTATAGTAGCTGTCCTGAACAAAAAAAAGACAATAATAAAACAGTCTAATGGCTGTAAAAGGGTCCAGATGCAGACAAAGTTTCAGTCTTTCTCTAAGCAACTGCCTTCTTATACTACGAGTGTGCACAGATGGAGAAAACAAAAAAGTAAGAGGAGAAGATGTTTACATGCTTCACTAATCATATTTGGGGGAATGTGTTAATGAGACTTTCTGAAGCTCGGCTCGCACCTCCGGAATGACAGACTGGGTCTGAAAAAACAGGATTATCTATGCATGAAAAACGCTTTAAGAGAAAGTGGAGCAATCAGTAGCTGCTTTTGAAAAGCAGTAAAAATATTCATTATCGATCCACTGAAACTGCTCGGGCAACCTCAGCAGAATACTGTGGATGATTAACCTGGGGTTTGGTGGACAGAAGCGTCCACTTCTTGGACATTTAACTCACCATTAAGCCAGCGCGTTGGCGCATCTTCTGTCTTCAGCGTAGGAGCCGGAGAGTTGCGGCGAATATCCGGAAAACTCCTGAACTCATACTGGGATGCTGAATACATCTGCTGGTCTGGAGGTGAAAACAATTTGTCTAGTAATTCGGTTCATCTGTGAAACTCTAGGAATGATTAGCAGCTGGTGAAGGGTTTTACCGATGATGAGGGCAGTGTAGCCTGTTGTTGGGCCATAGGGACATTTGTCTTTGCCCTCCTCAGGCGGAGACGACATCACAAACCTCTTCTCATTCTATATGAACACAAACACTTGGGTGATTAGGAAGACATTTAGATCATAACAACACCAAATGGACTATGATCTGTCGAGCACAGACATACTATATATGCACAGAGTGGTTTGAAGGCGTAGGTCCCACACACGTAGAGATGAGTCGAGTTGAACCTCTGAAGGAAGCGGATGTGATTGAAACACTCGGTCTGGAAGAGGAAGTGAATATTAATCCACAGAGAACCAATCACACACAAAAAAAGATGAAACAAAAGAACTGAAGGAGAAATAACTAAATGACTACCTCATTGTCTTTTCCCTTAAGTAGACACTGCTGTTTTTGTTCAGGAGAGGCCTCCCACTCCATCTACAACACATCATATAACATGCAGTGAGACAGAAAGACAGCACAGGGGTTTCATATCACTGACTTGCACAAGTTTAAGATGAAGACAACAGATCTGGCTGCCGAGAAATGGAGCATAATGTCTACTTTATTTCCAGCAGGATGTGGAGGAGTGGTTTGTGAGGGAGTGCTGCAGTACGTACACACACACATATCCACACACACACACACACAGCACAAACGTACGGTGTCACACGTCAATGCTGTGTCAACATAATTAGTATTAACAGCCTAATGTCAAGTTGTCAGCAAGTAAAAAAACACAGCAGCACGAACAGGTGAAAGAGTTTCCAGCTTCTAGTACGTAAGGGAACATAACTCTCTATATCGATGTAATCACAGCAAAGCATCTTACAGTAAACTAGAAAGAAATGGAAATAGCTATCAACTGAGCATGAATGCTATATATCCCTCTAGATTTCACATGTGGTTGGTTTTGTGACGGATGTTACTGGTGAGAAAACTGTATTAGTTACTGGGGAAGGAAACAGTTGCTGCACAACCTCTATATTTCCTCAGTGAAGTCAATCGGGAAGTAAGAATAGATTCAGTTGTGCAAAGAATTTGAATTTGATTGATTTAATACATATTCTTGAGGAGCTAATGGTCTCAGTCACTAGTTTTAAGGTCATCTTTAATAACACATGATGTCAATTTTGTAAATTATGCCTCCATTTGGAAGAAAATAGAGAGTGAAGGACAGCACATATGTGTGAACACCAGGATTAAATTAACAACAACAGTCCTGCTCTCAGGATTATGTTATTAACTGACGTAAACACATCAGTGCCATGTTCCCCCAGCACACAGTGCTGCCACTTATGATGTAAAAATACTACACAGTGACGGAAATGATGAGTGATCAATAATTCAACGGCCATGAGAATTACCAGTGATTAGTTTTCAATGTGAAGAAATACAACGTGAAGGTTGACACTGTATAAAAGGAAGAGTGCTTGTATAATCATGAGCCGTGGCACGGGGGGCATTTTTTTGCAAATGTGCCGAGCAGAAGAGACAGTTTAAGCTGTGACCTTTAAATACAAAACATCCTGGAGTTTGCAAAAATGCCACAGATGTCAGAGAAATGTGCATAAAATGATGAATTACATAAATAAGGCAAATGTTGCCAATGTTAAGTTTCATGTGTTTCAGCGGCATTGGATGATATTAATATGAATTCTGTTTAAAGAAGATACAATAGTCATTAATATGTATGTTTATGCAGCAAAATGCTCCCGTGGTGTAACTCTGAGCTGTTGTGCAAAAGTTATTTAACACAGTTAGAGGGGGTTGTTTTTATTATAAAAAAATAAAAATAAATCCCCACATTGTAGAATGAAAATAAGGCCATGGTAGAGTTAAGGACACGGTGGCTGCGGTGCACAACACGGAAACAAACACTCACAGTGAGAGCAGAGTCGGCTGAGATGTCAGAGGCATTGAGACGGTATACAACTCCCCGGGCACCGACATAGAGATGCTCACTGTCAGCCTCCAGCAGCATGGTGCTGTAGTTCACGGCAGAGGACTGGAAACGCCTGCAGCCCTGGAGACCTGAGGAGAGGAGAGGAGAGGAATTGGTTTTCAAGGTCCCATCCTCATTAATAATTCACCCAAAAAAAGAAAGAAAAACACAATTTAACACAGACCAAAATCGATAAAATTAAGTCTCAGAAGAAAAAACGCCCCCCAAACAGCACAGACATTACTTAAAGAGATCAGATTGACCATCATTCAAATAACAGGAATATTCAACAAGCAGTCAAGCCTCTCTAAGAGTCTGTGTTTAACACACAGTCTTTCAGACCTCCATGTTAGCCTCCATGTTTGCAGAACTACACATAAAGTATCAAGAGGGTATGTGCAATTTTTGGGACAAAAAAGATCAAGGTGTGCTCTGTGTTTGTTGGTGGCAATTGCCCCATGTACGGCACTCCACTGGAGGAGGAGTACGTGAGGAGAAGAGAGGAGATTATTTGGGAATAAAAGTGACCTTTTGTAACCGTCTGACAACATTTGTCCATGAAAAATGGCTCCAAATGTCCTTGGGTAAAAAAAAAAAAAAAAGAATTAACAAGCAGCGCTGCTATAAAAGAAGATTGGCGAAACTTTTTGATGGGAAAAAAAAACAGTCACGACAACCGGGTTTAACCGTCCCTTCACTGCTGAGCGTCTTTTCAGTGGCATATGTGAGAATTGGACTATACGAGGCTCCGTTGAAAAGGACTGATTCACATTTGTATGGCTGAACACGTTACCAACGGAGCCTTCTCTCTGCAGAAACACTGTACACTGCAGCTATTGATCACGGTCTTTCTCTGTGGGAACACTTTCATTTGTCCTCTGTAATACTTCTTAGTGCAAAGTGCACGTCCAAATACATGCAACGTCCTGTTAAGTGAATATTTGGACGGATGGATGGATAGATGTACACCTCCCGTGTTGAATTTGCACAAAGTTATTACCATTAGAGGTGTGGCGTAATAAACGCAGAAGAGTGAAGAGCGAACACTCCTTGAATCAAACATGACAGCATGAGAATAAAAGGAGAAATATAAATCTATTCATCTTCATGATGGATTTCTCGCGGTATGATTGTCGAACATCAGTGCAAATTGGCACAACGTCCTTGCTCTTTGATTCTGAGGAGCCGGCTTCAAAAACTCTGAGCTTCTGCTTTTTTTAGACGGCCTGGGAAGAGGGGCTTTTATCGAACTCCATTGTACTGCAGCTGCACAGAGAATCTCTTCAGGCAACTTCACAGCTCTGTTTAGTTCACGGCAACAAATTCAATGTTGAGCAAATTTTAAGATTTGATTCACATAGGCGTCTACTAATTATCTAGCCATCCTCGCCTGGACTTGAGGAATCAATTACTGAGCCGATGATTGAAGATTACATGTCATCTACTTTGATGATGAATGACTTGTTAGTTAGAGTGCCGCCGCTAACGCTGCGAAACATCTAATCAACTTTGTTTTTAAAGATTTTCCACTTGTAAAGTATATGAACAACCACAGAAGTATGACAGAAGAGGAAAAAGAAGAACGTTTCTGTGGCTCAATGTCTCTGTCGCGCTTGTGTAATATACACAAAAACCTCTGTTTAGCTTCTTCACGTGTTTGACAGGACAGGATACTAATGAGGGGTCACATGTACAAACACTCGTTCTGTGAAGTACACGCACACAGGTCGTGCAGTTAAGGAGTTATGTCATTTATAAACACACAATCAAATGTGCCTAAATAAACACACATGTCCTCACGCACGCACAGATGATAAAAATACTGCAGCTAAAAATAACACAAAAGTTGTAACTGTATGTGTAAAAATAGGTTGTACCGTGATCTTCTTGGGTGGAGTTTTCCCAGCAATTAAGACACACAAACCTCACCAATTTGGCACAAAACAAACATTCAGCAGCTCTAAACACAAGAGCGTCCGACTTCCGTCATCCTCAGCCAACCCCACTTCCCCCCCCCCGAAGACTGCATGCATCTCAAGTAAGCCATTATTAAGATTCTTATCAGCTGCTGCAAAACACAATCCACTCTGCTCACTCCGGCAGCAGCAGCAGCAGTCAGTTCTCATCGCAGGCAGCTTCTAGGTGATCAGGTGTCTACTTTTCCTACTTAATTCACAGCTGCAGGAAGCAGGGTATTACCTGTACGGGATTGTCGGAACAATACCCTTTCCCTACGTGATGCGAGTGTTTCATTGTGGGTGAAGTCAAAGCATTATAGCGGACACAATGCCCAAGTTTCCTCGCTGTAATCCGAGTATTAGGACACACAATACCTATTGTGTGTGAGGGGCCCTGACAGCCAGAGTCAGGTAATATAAAACAAGTTTGCTAATGGAATGACACAGCCGAGGGAGATTTGTCTGGGTGATATTAAACAATCTCACGAAAAGCATTTTAGCCTCAGCTTACCAGATTGTGCGTCAAAAGGCACGTTGGTGTTTTCCGCGGGAGAAGAATAAAGAATAAAGAGGCAGTGAGAGGAAACATGGAGGGACATTGGCTCATCAGCATAGTACACAGTGTTCAGGGAATAAGCACACACACACACACGTGTGCTTATTCTACACTTGAGGCGTTGGACTGTGATGTGACGGAAGTCTAACGTGTACATTTACACTCCAGCGCCTGACCAGTGTGTACAGTTCAGATGTTCTGAAGAACAAAGGAGCCGACTGAATAAATAAACACAGTGAAGTCATCTGACTATTGCTTGTTTTCTTGTGTGATAGATTTTTCAGAACCGTTTTTACACATAAAATGAAACAAACTAGGGCTGAACGATGGGAACTTAATTTGTGTACTCAAATGACTTAAGACTTAAAATCTGATGCTACACAACAACTAATAATACATGAAATCAATATTTTTGGCTAATCCTTGACATATCCAAGACTGATTTGAAAAAGAAAAATCCCCCAGCTCCCAAACATTTGTTATATGGAAAATAACACCTTTTTTTTTTTTTTTTTTTTTTTTAAATACAGTAAATAACATTGACATCAAGTAATCAAACTGGCCTTTAAAGGGTTAAAATCCTCACAATGATTGAATGTTTGGTAGTTTTGAGCAGGGCTCAAGTTGTTTAAGAGATTTATGCAGAAAAAAGCAAAAAAGAATACTAATCTGTAATGTTTTATAACAGCTTCTGGAAATGGACATTTTTGTCCTCTAATGACTTGAGTAGGTAGTAAGAGTATTTAAAAAAAAAAAATTGGAATTCCAAAATTTGTCAAGAGACTTTCTTACAAATAAAAACGCTGACACAGCCAAAATCACAGCCAGATCAAGAGGGTAAAAGTTGCCCAAATGGACAACAATGTCTATAATGAAGCCTGAGGGAAAATATCTAATTGAAATCTATTCTAATTAATTTTCTACCAGATTTGCGAAAAAGTCATTGCAACATAGACTTAAAACATGATGGCGCATTATCAAAAGAGATACAAGAGCTGGGACTATTTGTTTTTGTCGTGATTTGACTGTATTTTGATACTTGGTGCTGATTCAATACTCCACAAATATTGTGATGAGTCATATTTCCAAAATCAATGCAGTGTACAAAAGTGGTACATCAACAGAGTGTTTTATGTTAAAGTTAACTGCTATATTTAGCTGCCAAAGATTATAATAATTATAAATACTATCAGGCCAAGTAGAAAATACAGTGTTGTGTCTACGTTTGGCCTGGTTCACACTGCATGGATCACGGCTGTGTTTTCATTTCAGCTCCCATGTTCACAAATGAGAGTGTTTACTCTGCATGCGTGAGGCACACATCTATTTTGGAGCTCAGGCATCTTGCCTATTATTGAAGATTTTCACAAATTTTTCCCAGCAAAAATAGACAGAGAGAGGATTTGTTGATCATGATATTGACATTCTACCAGCATGATTACGTAAATCAGACACCTCTCGTCGTAGTTTCAGTGTCTCGGCTGAATCTGAAATACATGAGAAAGATACGTATTATATTTGAAAAAGTAGTTTAGCAACTGTGCAGATTCTCTCCCTCTCTCTCTGAGTAAATAAAAACCATGTGATGATCTCTGTCAGAGATAAATCAGAAAATAAAGTCCCAATCACACTGGTGGTGTGGGGAGACGAGTGAGACGCAGCGTGAGTGAAACTCATAACACACAGATGCACGTTAGACACGAGCAAGACAACTGAACATTTTATAATGACTGTACTATGGGTTAATGTGCAACGTGTGGTAGTTGTTGTGTGTTCTCTGTACGCATGAGTGTAAGAATAATACTATTCTAATAATAATAATAGAATAAACACAGACTATTAGAACAGGACACCTCACAAATGTAAAAAAACTAAGACAGTTCCCAAATTAAAAAATTAAAAAATCTTGAATTAAATGTGCAGCTGGTACTTTTAATCCATTTTAATCCATTTCTGTTCATTAAAATAGTAGAAATATCACAATTATGGGAAGAAAATAAACCCCCACAATATATCATGATTTGAGATACTATCAAAATACTAACTACTCTACATTCTGTATACAGAAACCTGCAGCTTTTGCAATTTGCTTGCAAAGTGCATTATAATTTCTATTTGAAAGCGGTTAACTGTTCAATCCTGGACTGAAAGTGTGAATGCAAGTGTCCGCAACAGGTGCTCCAGAGATTCTCCTGCCAGCTGCCAACTCTAATCTGTGGTTAATGTCCAAGTAAAGTAATCTGAGAAACATTTACTTAGATTTACAGTTATAAAGATAACTCCAATATTCACAATTGGACTGACGCCATGCCAGTTTTTAAACATGCTACTAATAATCGGTCGATTATTTTCTCGATTAATCCATAAAATGTCAGAAAATGTTGAAAAATGTCAATCAGTGTTTGTCAAACCTGGAAATGATGATGTTCTCGAATGTCGAACGAAAATGATTAACTTTTAATGATTTCTTTGTTATGTGGAGCAAAGAAACCAGAGAATATTCACATTTCAGAAGCTGAAACAATCAGAAAGCTTCAAACCTACTAATCGAATATCAAGATAGTTGACGATTAATTTAGTGATCGCTTAATAATCGTGTTATCGAGTAATTGTTTCAGCTCTACCTGCTACTTCCATTTACTTCCTGGGCTTCACTTTTCAAACAGGAAGGCTACATTCACAATTAAATTACCGTCGACAAGTGAGAACACAGCGGGAGAAACTCCAGACAGAACACACAGTGAGTGAATGGACGAGTGTCATCACCTCACCTTGATCCCCTGGAGATTCTCCTGCTGTTGTGAACACATTTCGTTCACTTTTGTTCACAAAAAAAATCAACTCTCAGTTCATTACCCAGAGTCCAAAACGACTTCTGTTTTGGCTGCTCACGAGCCAGAATTCATTATATTAATAACCTTTCTGACTTTCCTCCCTTGGTTCTTTTGACCTTGGGTAGAAGTGAGGAGAGAGCAACAGATGTGCTTCAGTGCATGCATTTACCAAATCAATAGCCACCCAGGTGAGGGGGCCTTTAGGTTGCTAAGGAACACAGCGATTAAAGGCATTAGTGATACATTTGCACATTGAAAAATCTGCAAAAACGCAAAACTGAAGAGACAACGCAGCATGAAGTCATCGGAGAGAGCGAGAGAGAGACAAAGCCAGAGTACAAAACTAAGCAATGTGGACAGGAGATATATGGGAGAGGAGGGAGAGGAGGGAGAGTGATGAGGTGGCAGATGAGGAGATGAGTGTAGGAGGACCTGTAGGTTGCAGACTTGAGCAGAAACTGATGATATACAGGAAACTGCATGAGATAAAGGTATTAGGAAAGGCTCAGAGCCGGTGAGGAGTATTGTGAACGGAGAGATGGGTAATGATGAGTGTGAGAAGAAGAGGAGGAGAGGAGGAGAATGGGGATATTGTCCCACAAATAGATTGCATTAGCAGATTTGGCTGCAGGTCAAACCTGAGAAAATGTATTTCAAACGTCTTTGTGTTAAGTCCCGGATCAGGTAACAGTGAGAGAGACACACTTGGCGACACATCCACAAAAGAAAAATACTGTATATAACTATCTTGAGCCATACTATGACAGTTGTCATGGTTACAGTGCTTTTCACAAGACCCTACAATGGTCTCAGTCTCCCTGGATGCTCCAAGAGTATAAGCACTTTACTCCTCCTCCTTTTCTGTCTGCGCGACCTCCAGCTACATCCCATCACTCACACAAGGTAAATGAATAAAAATCCGAAAAGAAATCATAGTTTACAGGAGGGGCAGGTGAGGATCAACAGAGGGAGGCAAATGTGTGTGTGCACATCGGTGCAAATAAGACGAGGAGCGAGAAGGGTGTGCGGGGGAAAAGAGAAAAGAGCTGTGTCAGGACAGAGTGGGGGATTAAGGGAGGCATAAGAGAGGAAGGAAATAAAGCGCGCTGAAAACGAGATCAAGACAGGGACAGAAGACAGTGACTGTAATATAACAGAGTTTCTTTGCAACGGGAGACGTGCAGCTGTGTATTTTACAAAACATGCAAAAGCACTGCATCAATATTTGAAGTTCACTTCGTCGTGAGGTATTTTGCCGCGACGGGGTTCAGTGTTTAAGAGTTGAATCAGAGCCAGAATCAGAGTATTTCAATAATCCCTTGAGAGGAAAATTGGAAGTCGGCGTTTCAGTTGCTCCGTGAAGAATAGAATTTGCACAAAGACTAAGAGAAAATAAAATGTAAACTTAAATAATGTAAGCAAAAAGATTGGTACAATGCTTGGGCCACAATTTTGTTGTTGTTCTCAATCAGCAAAAGTATGAATAAAATTTTTCAGTTCTAAAGGCTAAATTGTATTTAAAAGTATTTAGTGTAAAAAAAAACACTCCCTTTCATTGAAGCCTTGATAAGAACGGTTGGTAAAACCTTTGTTTGTCCTACTATTTCAAGTCAAAATGGCTGCTGTGAAAAATGCCTATTATTCCAAGTTTATTCAAGTGTATTCATGTTTAAACATGTTGTAGGAGGACCTGTGCAGGGTGAACCCAGCCTTTCGCCCTATGTCTCCTCCCACGAGGTGAATAAATGAATGAATGTTGCATGAAATGAACTCATCGCGAGCTTGCTAACATACAGCATAAGACCAACCTTCAATCACACCGTGACGTTCAAAATGCCAAAGATCACGGAATCTGACATAAAATCCTTACTTTGCATCAGAAAGGCCAACAGCTACGCTAGTGGGGGCCTAAGACTTTTGCACAGTGCTGCAGATAAACATAAACATCACAAGCTACACAGTACGTATACAAACCAAATTCATAAAGCGGCGGTTAAATGTAATTGTGCAGACACGTGTACCAGCTAAAGATATTAATGTTATTGTGCAGTTTAGTGTGATTATAATTATACAGGAACAGGAGCAGCAGGTACTGTCTTATCGCAAGAAATGATGAGGTGGTGAGTGGGGCTGCAAGGATTAATCGATTTTTCGATTAAAACTGTTTTCATAAATGATTACTTTTTTCAAGTAAAATAATAAAGAAAATTTAAAAAATATAATAATCAAAAGAAGCTCTCTGGTTTGTTTTAGCTTCTTATCTGTGAATATTTTCTGGTTTCTTTGCTAAATACTAATTACATCACAACATTTTTCTAGTTGATTAATCGAGAAATTAATTGTTAGTTGCAGCTGTATCAATGAGTCTGATGCCAGTCTAGCTCAATAAAAGATATTTAAAGATTCAATACATAAATTTATGCATTACAATGCATTAACAAGTTGAACGTGATATATTTCCTTGACTAGTGTACTTATGTACATTAGCCAAAATGATTCCAACACTCTTAAAATGCCGAAAAATCTGTATTTCTATTCAATATAAGTGACTAGAGTGTACTACAACTTCCACAGCAAAGCCCCATATGAAATGTCAAAGTGAAGAAGGAAATATTTGGTGCCAAAAGTGTAGCCAATGTGGATTTTTTTCATTTTATTCTATGTATTTGTCACTAATGGATCACAACAACTGATTGCCTCTGCTAAGTGTTCTGCCGCCAAAGCTCGAATACACAGGGTAACCAAACGAAACAAGAAGATGTGTTTCCATCATGGTTTCGGCTACATTTGGTACAGTCCGGTACAGTTTGGAATGGTAAAACCCCGTATTAGGCTTTGTGTTTCAACTGAGAACAAGTACCTCTACTTGGTTGAAGAAACTGGGCCAGGAAGAAACACCAATCACAAGGGAGTGATGTTTTTCTGTCGCCCAATCAGCTGACTGTCATAACATTTTAATCTGGTACCCCAAGAGAAGGGTAGGAGCTGGTTATTTTGGTACTATTCCTAATGGATAACGCAAAAAAATTCATGTACTGTACCGAAACTGGACCATTTCACTTGATGGAAACACGGCTAAAGACAACAAGGCCCATGATCCCACACAAGAGAGGCAGAAAATACATATTGTGCTTTTAAATCATAAAGATAGATGACATTGTTAACATGTGATAGAGGGTGTGTTGTACCAGGAACTGTCTTTGTGTGTTTCGTGCGCATGCTTACCACTGCTAAACACGGTGATGCGTGGAGTCACATCCAGGTCCTGTGGTGTTTTGAACGGGTAGCCGGCTGCCACACACACGCAGCAGCTTAGCAGCACGAGTCGCAGTGCTGGGGACTGGGCTCCCTGCATCTCTGTCGAGCGTGTGTATACACAACATGCAAACACACTCGCACGTAAACCTACAAACGCACGGGCACACCCCGCGTGGCCGCACAAACAGGCAGACGGTCTCCTTCACCGTGCATGGACTGAAGAAACCTGAAGAGATAAAACACAAACATATGAAAGAGTTAAGTGTTTGTCAGCATGAAAAGCAAAAAACACAAAAACGCTGCGACTGAAAACAACATAAAGTCAGAGGAGACGTTGACAGAGAAGGGAAGCTGGTGGAGTTCAGACACGGTAAATATGCTGATGTGCAGGATTTTTTTTAGCGTGGACGACAACAGAGATATGACAGATACAGCGAGTATTCACTCAATAAAATATTGGATGCTACTTGTGGATCAATGGAGCCGCGTGAGACTGAAGTGTCTCGCAGTTTTTTGCAGCTTGTGATGTGTGTGTGTGTGTGTGTGTGTGTGTGTGTTTGTGTGCATATGTGAACAACAGCTGCCTCGTCTACACAAGACTGAAAATATCATTAACCAAACAACGTCTGTCAAACAGAGAAGTGTGTTGATATCGTGCTCAAGTGTTTGCGTGTGCTCTTAACACTTGAGGATTAAACTGCTAAGTGGAGATATCCAGATCGATAAGGTGTGAGGTCGTTTAAAGCAGCGGCATAACCTGAGACCCAGTTTCCAGGAGAGGAAATGACTGTGTGATATGATAATTACTTTTGTGCCTGTGTGTCTGTGTGTCTGTGTGTTTGTGAGTAAGTAAGTAAGTAAGTAAATGTGGTCGAGGGCCCATTTTCTTGTAAGCAACTGAATATTGGGTCAAAACATTGTATCTTCATCAGGCAAAAGTGCCTTAAACGTCTTCAGTCAGAAACAAAAACCCACTTTTGCTGCCTTAAACTAACAATTTCAAGAATCACTGCTTCTTCTTTGAGTCTAACATATGCAAGTGGTTATTACGGACATTTACTCAGAATATATTTGCAAAGTTATAAAATGCGCACATAAAATGGTTCTTTTCATAGGAAAGGTTTTGGCCCCCTTCCATAGCCCCTCACCCTGACATTACCCATCACAACTAAATGCCTAACCCTTGACCCTCCCCATAACCTAACCCTAAAACCAGGTCTTAACCCATAAAGAGCAGTTTCAAAAACCCACTTTCCCCACAATGTCCTCACTAAGATATACTGTACATACAGTACACACATAAACGGACACACATTTCCTTTGTAGATGTTAACAGTCACACACTTTAGCAGCACTTTCCATGAAACAAAGCATGCCTCTAGAACACTGAAGCTGCCTGAACGTCCAAGCATTCCATTGACCATGGACACACACACACACACACACACCACAAATCAATTAACACACAGACACACACACAGAGACAGAAAGACATGGATGTAACAAAGAAGAGCAGAAAAGCCATTAGCACAAACGTGTGTGACTGCACTGTTATAGAAAAGTCCCAGCAGCGCCTTCAGGGCTGACGCCATGACAACAGCTGGCTTGAGTGCAGCAGCATCATGTTTCGGTCAAAATGCTGCAGCATGAAGGTGTGTGGATGAGAGAGAAACTCCACCAGCTGTGATTTTAACACTGGGTACTAACAGTAAAGACGACTGTAATGTGATGATATTGCATTTCACCGCTCACTAGTATTATGTAACTGGACGGCTGGTATTAAATCTTCCTGTGGTCTCACACATTTCAGCAGATTGTTCCTCACGAAACACAATCAGCAGAAAGACTGCAACTAGCGATTCTTTTCCTTATGGATTCATCTCTAGATTATTTTCTTGATTCATTGAGGGCTTGTTTCGTCCGTGAAATTTCAGAAAATGTTGATCGGTGTTCACCAAACCTGGAAATTTCAATTATTCATTTTTAATGATTTCTGTATTACATGGAGTGGATAAAAAGCAGAAAATATTCACATTTAACAAGCTGAAAAATCAGAAAGCTTTTTTTATTAACGAAAAAAGAACCTCAAGCCGATTAATTGATGATCAAAAAAAGTTGCTGTAAACGTTTAATAATGAAACCTTTCTGTCTGTTCGGTAAAACATCACACTTGGGATGGGACGATACCACTTTTTCGTGTCCTATACCAATACCGATATTACAAACCCAAGTGCCTACTGATATTGATATTAGTCCGATACAGTCCTTATAGACCATTTATTAGGGTTCGAGCACAAGGTGCCTTAGAACCCTATTGAAATTCACATTCACATTTGTGCTGAGTCATTTCAACACATAATTCTCCAACTGTGTAACAGACATTGTTCTCCTCCAAAGAAGAAATAATCAGCCCTAAACATGATGACTCAGCTATAATGCCTGACTATTATTTACATTTTAACAGTCTGTGCATAGTGAAGCATGCGATATATAGACATTTTTGGATTGTATCGTACCGATACTAACCTATACCGATACCCATCCCTACACTGAACACTCGGGATGAGCTTATTCAATGCTCATTATCAGTATCAATCTGTAACAAGTCAAAATTACTGGTAAAGGACAAAAGTAAAATCCTATACCACCCCTAAACTCCGACGCTGTCATGTGACCAGAACGCCACACAGCAGTAGTGATGTCACAGTGCAGATCTTCTACCGCCCTCTTAGGGAAGCACCGTTGACGGCGTATATGCATTTTCATTATCGCACAATCGCGTTCAAAGTCGTGATTGTGATAATAAATACGATTGTTTAACCCTGCTGAACGTCCAGGTTTATCTGTAAACTTTTAATGGCCTCTTTTTGGTGTTTTCATTCGTAGTAGTGCTGCTTATTAGGAAGCGGTTTTGCTGTGCGACTCTTTTGCCTCATTCATGACACTAAAGGCATGGCTCTGTGTGCACTGTGCAATTATGTTGTCTATTGTTTTCAGTCAAAAAGAGGCATCATGATTTCCATCTGAATGGACTCCAGGTTTTCATGTTGTGAGATAACGGTTTCTTTTCGGATAAGAATAGACTATTTGTTGCATAGTTGAAGCATTATGTCCTTTAAATGTCCTTTAAATGTTCTTTAAATGGCTGGTTATTGACAGTAAAAGCAACTGCGTAGCTTAGATGTCTTGTTTGAACTTGTAAACACTGTAAGAAATCTTTTTTATGTTAAACATTTGATGGTTCCCTGTGTTTTTTTTGTCATTTTTTTCCTCAAGAAATTTGAATGCTGTGAATTTAGTAGCTCCACTGCCTTACCGTGACATGAATGTAAAAAAGGACAAAGTTAAGCCAATTAAAATATTCACAGTAATATATCTCTGCAAATGGACGCGTTGATTGCATTGGCATGATGATAAAACATTGTTAACAAAAAAAGAATAAGCTATAAATAAGGTGACATTACTGAGCTCCTTAAATGCAGTTGTTTGGGGAATATTACACGTTTTATAGGTTGCTATACGGGTAAATTATATCCAAATCATGAACACTAAGTCACTCAAATGGACTGTCTCGGTCCAAATTTGTCAGCCACGGCAATGCACTCTCATTCAGATGTAAATGTTTCATGACAATATGACAGAAAAAAAGCAGCGAGCAAAGACACAAAATAGTGTCAGAAAGTCCAGCGGTGCAGAGCAAAGAGACAGTAATTGCTGCATTTCCAATTCTCTCTCATCTATAATCCATTAGCCCTGACTAGCTCAGAGACCCTGACACTTTAAATGCAGGGGCTTTCAACAGTTAATTGGCCATTGAGCACAGCAGTCAAAACTAAGAAAACACCGAAGAGAGAGAAGCTGGAAATAAAATGAGGCGTGCCCACAGGAAATCAGAGTGACTCCAGCACTCTCGGCCAGACCTTTCTAATCTCTGCTCCCTCTGATTTTTACTGCCAGCTCCCGGTCCCATGACATTCATTCAAGGAAATGGATTTTATCAGGCAATTCTAAAATGTCTGTCTATAAACCTGCCTGAATGGACGAGAGCAGTGCACTGTGGTGACAGCTCCATCAACAAACAACTTCTGTCTCATAAAAGGACTCAAAAAAGTGTGAGCTGTGCCTCGACTGACTGCTTTAAAACACTCGCGTTTCACTGACGCACAAAAGGGGGTGAAAAAAACCCAAACTGAACTCTATTTGTTCCCAGTACAGTACTACACTTTGTTTACTCAATTGAATAACACTGGGCTAAACTGACCATTCACACACACAACAATGAATCGCACACACAGCTGTGCGCATTCAGTGTTGTTTACAATGATTTTACAGCTTATTTGGGGTTAATTGTGAGGATCCTTTGGCTATAAGGGCCAGTCCGTCCAAAAATTGGAGGCTTTAGAGGAGGCAGAAAGACGTCTAGATAATCAAAAAGCACTTGCATATGAGGAAAAGGGAAGCTTTTCACATTTTTTACAGAAAATATCGACAAACAAAACCCTCTCAATTTTTTGGCTTCACAATGTGTCCTTAGAGAGAGAAATTCTCCCTTCACACAAATCTAAGAGGAAAAACAGGGATAACAGAAATCTCACGTAGGACATAAAGAAAAGAAACTTTATGATCCAGTCTGAGTCTGTATTTTATCATCTCACAGTAAAATACATACAGGCTAAGAGCAATAAATATCAAACAAAACCAAAAATAAGATAAATTGAATTAAGTATCTCAATATCACATCATCCATGCAGTATCCCAACAGGATCAACAGTGTCCAGCCTACACTCTCCAGTTTAAATTGACTGTAGTTGTAGAGAGTGGGGAACAAATACAGAGATAAAACATAGTATTTTCATAGATATTATCTCAGAGCTTCTATTTTATAAGGATGTGCCAAATCACAATGAGAGGCTGCAGCACAATGTCAGTCAGCAGTGACATTGACAGACATTTTTTAAACTGAGAATCAGCTTAAAACCAGTTAAACCAACCCTTTGACAGACGGGGTGTGACAGGAAAGAGACCATCAATGACTCTTTATACATAACAATAACATACTTCTGTTGAGTGAAATGACCACATGTTTGCATGCCTTGGATGTGTTTCATTCCACTTATCACACCACAGAGTCATGCATTTTTCAAGGCAGGGTAAATGGCTTCAATCGATTCGTATACATTTCCCTGCGATTTGATGATTTCATCAGCGTCATGAGACAACAGGACGGCTGATTACGTCTCGTTAACAGCATCCTGAGCATCATCAGTGTGTGTTTACAGCCCATTCACTGTAATCACAGCCGCTCTTATGGCGTTTCTACATACAGTATGTGTTACACAGGCATGTACTGTATATCATAATAATTGTAATTACAATAACAATAGTGTGTATGCTGGGTGTGCTTTACATTCAGCACTTCTCAAATGGGAGTCAGTGGCACACTCACAGGGGATATATATCATTTCAGGGTATGATGGAAGTTAAATGAATTTTCATTTTGCAATCTAAAACAGCACCACTTACTCTCTATTCAGAGAATTTATAGTCAAACTATTGCAGAGGAAAAACCTCAGGGGTTGTAGAGAGTCCTTGGCTGAGGGAATAATTGAGAGCCTCGAGTCTAGTGTGAAGGAGTTTAAAAGCTCACACACTAATTTTGTAATGCCAGACATAAATTAGCCACATTTCTAAAGCTATATAGATCCATAACACAGCTGTTACTGACAATAGTTACTACTGTTCTTCTGAGTAAGACATAAGTCACATGATGGTGTTGCTAATAGCACATTAGATGTAAATATCTGGTTACATGATACAGAGCATAGTCAGATTATGACTCATCATCATGAATCTACTGCTGTGTAAAAGGATGTTGCAATCCAACTAATACATACACATGTCATCATTATTGCTTATTCTGAATACATGACCCTTTATGAAAGGATATCAGGCAAAAGGTAGTGTTTTATTCTGACTATTATTTTATCTTAACAGGATTAGAGCTGCAAAAAAATCAAATCAATTACTAAATTAATCCTAAAATATTTTGATACTAGTTTTATGTTCTTAAAAGTAAATATGTAAAAAAAAAAATTGCTATAGGGCTGCAACTAACAATTATTTAATTTCATAATAGATTCATCTGTCGATTATTTTCTCGATGAATCAGATACTTTGGTCGAGGTTGATCACCTCGACTAAGACGACGACCAAAAGATAAGCACTTACTTATACATCGCACTTATGACTAGCACTTGGCTTACTTGAAGCTCTTACTTACTTCTAGCTCTTGTTTGTGCCCAAATGTTTAATGCACTTATTGTAAGTCGCTTTGGATAAAAGCGTCTGCTAAATGACATGTAATTGATCAGTGTTTTCCCAAACGTGGAAATATTGATGTTCTCAGATCCAAAATTATTCATTTTAATGATTTAATTCTGTATATGGAGCAAAGAAACCAGAATATATTCAAATTTAACACTCAAACCGATTATTCGATGAACAAAATAGTTGACAATTAATTTACTAATCGATTAATAATTTAAGTTAAGGGGGAAGACATTGGATATTTACACCCTTTTCTACATTTTATGGAAGAAACTAATTGATTGATAGAGAAGCATATCGAATTAATTGATAAAGGAGATAATCATTTTTATAATCAAATTAGTTGAACTTTTGTGGTATCGAACTTCCTCTGCATCACCTAATATCGAAAGTGTGTTGTCAATTCAACAAATTTCGCTTCCTTTTTAGTCATAATTATTAAATAAAATCGGCAGCGAAAAAGAAGCAGTGTTCAGGAATCAGCTCAATATCTCAATATCAGTAGCATATCGGAAATGCCTAATCGATACCCAGCAATAGCTGCAGTCCTGATCAGGCAGGACACTGCTGTATTCTCCATTGTAGTGCAGTGAAGGACCTTGAACGCACCACGGGAGACTGGAAAAACATATAAATACACACAAAGAGGGAAAAAGTGACTTTTTTTAAATGTCAGCTGATAACGCTCGTTGTCTCTTACCTGAGTCAAAGTCCACAGAGGTGAAAACACGTACGTTTCCTTGAGCTCCGGATTCACACACACTCTCTTTTAAAAAAACGGACAACTACACACTCCGCGACAGCAACAACAGCAGCAGCGGCAGCTCAGCGACTGTGACACGGAGCTTCTCTCCACTCCTGTGCCGTCACACAGGTGGTGGTGTCCCGCCCTCCCACGACGCTGCCTGGTTCACCCCTCCTCCTCCTCCTCCTCCTCCTTCTTCTCCTCCTTCTCCTACTTCTTCTTTGTCTGCTCCTTCTTCTCCGTCTTGCTTCGAACACAGAGGCAGTTCTGTCTCTTTGTTATTTCACGGTGAGTCGGTTCCTCTTTTCCCTCTTCAGGTGAATCATCAAGAGCTTCAGTTTGTGGGAGAAAAGGTGAACAAACCAAACGCAACCTGTCCTCCCCAGCGCTGTACGCCTGCATTCTACTGACACCTACCGTCCGAAGTGGGAATTACACGTGACAATGAATCAGTTTCTGGACAGATTTACTGTAAAATATCACTTCTGGGGTTTTTTATTTAAATTCTGTTCACGTAGTATGGAAAGGGATTAGAGCCACATATGATGATAACTTTGTTGGAAACAAACAAAAAAAGAGGCCAGAATTCTGAGACCAATCTAAAATTAGAATTCTGACTTAATAAGAATCCTGCTAGAATTCTGACTTTAATTCATGTCTTTTTTTTCTCAGAATTTTGACTTTAATCTTCGAATTCTTCTGTATTGAATGGATGAAGGAATGATTGAGAAATGATTATACTGTATTGTCATTGGTGAAAGCAAATCTAAATGTGCACAGAAGTGTAGATTTCTGTAGCTGCAGAGATACATTACACTCTGTTCATGTTTGGCAGGTTAAAGACTATTTAGCATTGCAGGAATTATTTCTTCTCAGGCTAAGAAAAGCAAGAGTGAAGTCCTGCCAGTTTGAAAAAACAACCACTTTTGAGGATGAAGAGGATTTTTTTCCCCCTCCAGTTTCAAGTTATGAGGAGAGAAGAGGGAGAACAAGAAGAAGAGAACCCTAGTCTTTGAAGATCATGTTTGTGTTTAAGTTTATGCTCCAGTGAATTCACTTCTCAAATGATTCTTATAATTCTTACACGATTGTACAGTAAGTATTAGATACCATTGCAATCAGTACATTTCTATACAATTTCCTCTGAATACTGATTTTGCCCTCTCTCATCCTGCACGGTGTAGCACCTCATACATTCACGCCCTACTTGCTTGCCATAATATATTGTTTAATGTAGTGTTATCTGTCAGCTGCCGGGCTGACGGTCTCCCCCTTCACTCCTGTTCCTCCTGTGTATGATTGAAGGAGAGGTGTCAGGTCACCAGCTGTCATGCATCCACATCGAGCTCTGCCTACAAATACCTGCTTCCTCATTCAGCACTCTGCCAGATCATAGACTCTTTATCAAATCAGTCATGTATATCCAGCCACCTTTGTGTCCTTTATGAACATTTACTCTGAGTTTTTGGACGTGTTTCTCACACCTGTTTTCCTCATAGTTCCTGACCTGCACTTCAAATCGCTCAGCTATGTTCTCTGAATTCAGCCCCACCTTTGGCCCATATCAACACTACTTCCTCTGGTGGTACAATAAATATCAAAAAATCAGAAATACTCTTCTAAAGTTTGAGAACCACTGTGCTGGCCCATCATCATTAACCATTTGTTTTCTTTAATATAAGATAAGATCAAATAAGATAAGCTAGTCCTTTATTTGTCCCACAGTGGGGAAATGTTCAATGTTACAACAGCAAAGACAGTAAAGATAAAGATAATAAATAATATACATGCATTACCAAAATATGTACAATATATAAAGATATTAACACTCTAAGACTATAAAAAATAGTTAAAATAGAATGTGGAACGTACTGCCTCATTCCTTGTGTTATATTATATTAATATATAGTTTACACATAAAGTTCATCTTCTTGCACATATTTAATACACTTTATTCACATACCTTATTTCTACAAGGACGAATAAAGGAATATCTTAACTTATCTTGATTTGATTTGTGAGACAAAACCTGACACATTCATAATAGCAACGTTTCTATGCAATTATACCCTTGAACCTGCTAACTGCAGGTTTGTAGAACATTAAAGGTCCAGTGTGTAAAACTAATTTTTTATATTAATTTCGTTTTATACGCAACACACACACACAAACAAGACGAGTGACTTGCAAAGCAGTTGTTTTCGATGTACTGAATCATTAGAATCAGTTAATTAAAAAGATTCAGATCAGTTGAAAATAAAAAGCTTTCAGCAGTGTTGTCACTAAATACAACACTACCACATCAGGTGAGTTTCACGGTGAGGCTGATCTCATATTCGGGTGAATGTGGATGTTGTGTTCACTGAAGCTGGAAACCATGGCTCCATCTCTCTATCCCCTGTTTGTGTCCCCTGAGATACACCAACCTGATGAAAACACACGGCTGGAGAGGCTATATGTGGAATTTGAGTCATTATATCATACAAGGCAATAGAAAAAGCATGGATCAGATTTATATGTGTGTTCATTCACCCTGTGGGTCTATGAACACAATACAAAAAAAAAGGGCTCCTGCTAGAGAGCAGCAGATATCAATTATGGAGGGACAGCAGTGGCAGCAGCAGCAGCCATGTATCATTCCATGTATGGATGATGCCGTTATCACTGACACAGGACTTTTAATTCATTATGAATGCATGCATCAATTATGCAGGCAGTGAGTGGGCAATACTGGTGAATCCCTGATGAAATCCAGCAGTGTGTGTCCTTGACGCTCACAGAGAGAGGGAGAGAGATGATGACGATGATGACAATAGAAAAGCTGATTACAGTCACAACAGCAATCCCAGTCATGACGTCTATGTGTGGACTTACAGGATGTTGCAGTTTTATTATTAGTTGCATCACAGCTTGCACTCTTGTCCCCCACACATATGCAGTGTTTTTAATGTAACAAAGTACAAATACTGTGTTAGAATTCACATATCTGTGCTTTACTTTGTTATTTATACTTCTAGCAACTTTTCCTTTTACTCTACTACATTTCCTAGTAACTATCTTTGCTACCCAAATAAAATCACAGTGCACACAGACACAAGGAGGTAACAGACTCAGTATTTACTGTAAGTTTTCTTCCATTGTGTCTCAGCCAATAACAACAACAACATTAGTGTGGACTCTTGTTTATTCCGCCTGCTGCTCTGCTGCAGAGACTTGCACAGCAAACACAGCGTGCTGCAGGACTTCAAACCAGCACATTGAAATTCCAGTCATGAAGTGTTTTCATGTTACATGTATCGCATTGTAAACACAATATATTATTTAAGAAATCAGACACAACAGGAGATAGTGGATCATGGATAAACATGTTTAAAGCCATGGGTGATAATGTACCTGTTGACCGCTTTGGTCAAACTTAAATTAACGTTATGAGTTTTTGTTTTTTTTACAGACAGTCATGGTCTCCTTTTTTTATTTATTAACTTATTTATTCTGTAACTCCTTCTCTGGTGTCTCCTCATTTGCAAACTGGTGTGAGAGCGTTTCCTAAGATCAGGACCAGCAGTCCTCATGGTGACCAAAACCTGGTCCTTCTGAGGAAATGGTTAAGTTTAGCAGTAAAATGTTCCTTTGTGTCCTTCTCACAGCACACTGAATCAATTCACAAAAAAAGCACACAACAACAACAACAACAACAACACCTCCACCTGCTGAGGAAACCTCAGGTCATCGAGGACATCTTAATCTTGGTCTAAAGGCTCACTTATTGAATCAGTTCTCACCTTCACCCTCATTTTCTCCTGGTACAATCTGCTCACCATCGAACACAAGACAAGACAAGACTCTCACGCATTATAAATCATTCCTACAGGAATATAATGTACCACTAGAAATCCTTCACATCCTCTGCAATAACCATCCCGAACAGTAACAAATGAACATAACACAGCAGCTGCTGCTGTTTCCTCCCAGCCCCTGGTTTTCAATATGTTTCAAATGTTTTTAAATGCGATTCTTGGAGCGCTGTCTAAGAAAGTGTTCTGAGGTCTGGTACATGTGGTGGAAATGCCCCTCAAGTTCTTAAATTGCCCCCCCCTCCCCTAAATCAAACCAAACTGCTTCACTCTAAACTGTTCATTGACTGGGGAGTGTATGAAACGTACATTTTTTTTAAATTGCTAGATTTGTTGTTACTGTGTGATAAAAATTAATAAAAAAAAAGATGTGTTTACTGTGCAGAATATGTGTACTGAATATATGTAAATGATCACCAGTAACTATGTTACTTCCCACTGAGACTCTGGCGCTGTACACATCATAAACTCTTCATTTTCCCCGCTCTGCTCTGTCGGGACCACGCTGTTTGTTCTCATTCGCAGGCCGGGGTGATTAAAAGGAAATTAAGTTTTGACTGTACAACATTGTGTAATTAGAAACGCTGACATTCTTGAGCGTCTTTAATCCCCTCCCTACTTTTCACCAAGGACAGTAAACTCATAAACGGAACAAAAGCACCACTCATGTTTGCATCTTTTTTTCCACAACACACTTTCTGCCACTGTGGGAGTGGTCCAGGTGTTTCTGATCACACTAACGATGGCTCTGCTCCACTCAACAGTCCCGGTCGTTAACTTCATTATGTACACCTGTGTTTTCCAAAAAATAAAAAATAAAGTGTATAAAGGCAAGTAAAAGTGTGGTTACTGCAAAATATACTACCATAGCTTCACTTTCCACAAGAGGGCAGCAAATGTAGATTCTAAAATAAATGACTTCTTTTGGAAGAAAGTAGTGTTTTCATTCATTCATTCATTCATTCATTCATTCATTGTCTACCGCTTTATCCCCCACATGAAGGTCACGGGTAGCTGGAGCCAAACCCGGCTAACATAGGGCAGAAGGCAGGGTCAAAACCTGGACAAACACACAGAGACAAACTCTCACATTTATACACCTAAGGTCAGTGTAGAGTGTCCAATTAAGCTCTGCATGTGTTTGGATTGTGGGAGGAAACAAGAGAAAACCACACACACACACACACACAGGGAGATGATGAACTCCAACCTCCTTGCTGTGAGGCAACAATGCTGGCCACTATCCCGCTGTGCTTTTAATACAGTTGAATTCAATTTAAACTTTATTGTCATTCTTCCACTTACACATCCGGACGACAGGTTTCATATGACCCCAGGTGTTCACCCAGTTCTTTTTACTTGTTGGAATACTGTTAAACCAGTACAACCAATAACATGCTCTTTTGCACTTGCCAAAATGTGATTACAGCTCCTACCAAGGTTTTTTTTCATTTCATTCATTCATGAGGCTTAAATTTGGCAAGCTACACCTCACTGATTCCTATGTACTCATTGGAATACCCCATAAAAGGCCAGTGCAGCCCATAAAATCTTCATTTCCATTTGCCAAAAACATGATTGCAGCTCCAACCTTGTGATTTAAATGTTTTTTTCTGGCTCAAAATCACTCGGTTACATTCATGAGGCTTATGATTAGGCAGATTGTACCTCTTGTGTTCTCCTTTACCCGCTGGTATATCCTTTAAGTGCCACAATCCATAAAAAAAACAAAAAAAAAAACACAGTAAATATTAAGTCCCATGTTTCCTGTGTCTGCCTCCGGTACTGTAATGACTTTATAAATTCAAATCATATTTAATATCTGAAAATCCAAAATAGATTGTTAAAGAAAAAATATTATCGAATACCTAAAATAATGACCTTTATTTTCAGAGGATAACATGTCTTAACAAGATAACAAGATTTTGACTACAATAGAGAACGGAAAAATGGATTAAAAACACCCTTTTGCGGTTAGTAACAAGTCGACATAACCTTAGTACAAAGTATTTTATTGTAAATGCTTGAAACACTACAGTACATTTGTGATTATAATAAAAAAAATAGCTAAAGAAAAAATAAAAATAAATACATCTGCTTTGACAGAGATATGTGATACGTTGTGTTTTGGGAATGTTTGAGAGAATGAAAGTCCTTTTTCTTTTTCTTTTATAATCCAGGTTTTCTGGTGGAAGGTCTTGCCTGTGTGACCTCGCTGCATGGTCATGGAACGGCTACAATGAAAAACAAACAAACATACTGCATGGCATCTCCTTCACGGCCTCTTAAGAGTCGTCTTAAGTCCATCCTCACAACAATATGATCACTACAGTAAAAAATATTTCTAGATGAACAGATAGACAGATGTGACAGAAATTCATGTATACACAGTATGTTACGGCATCTCAAACACGTGCCGATACAGGAGACGAGACGGCGATGAATCAAATGCGTCATCATCTCCACCAATCTGTTTCATTTTCCATTTATTTCACAGCTGAAACTCCACTGCTGCACGTATTTACAGAGGCGTGGTGACGACAAACAACACCCACACAGATTGTCATGGCGACGTTTCTAAAACGTCACCATCATCATCATCATCATCCACTCACACACCTCAAACAATGTAGAGCTCTCACGCATGTTAGAAAATAATGAATAGTTCATTCACAAGTGTAAAAAATATCACTTTATCTCTGGATAAAAATACTGCTTGTTCCATTTACATCCCAAATGTCTTGAGGTCCTGTCCGTTTAGAAACAGTAGACGGGTAGTTCAGACACTTATTACAAAAACAGTGGAAGAAAAGAAAAGAAAAAAAAACGATGCCTTTAGCGGCGTAAGTATAAAGTACACACAGTGTGGCCTAGAAAACGTAAAGCGAGAAAATCCTTCTGTTGTAGGTACAGAAAAGTGCCAGAGATAGAGCTCATAGATGATCCTTCATATTATTTGGTCTGTCCTTATCTCTTCATTTCATCAGTGTCCTTCAGTGTGTGTGTGTGTGTGTATTGGGAGGTGCTGGCAGACTGGAATGTGCAGACATCATTGTGTTTTAAGCCAGACTCCTCTGTCTTGGCTTTATTCTGGGATAGAGCTATAAAGGACAATAAGAAGACATGTCAGGAGATATAAAGTACACACACACACACATATGGTGAAAACATACCATACCAAAACTAAACAGTTCCACTCACTGGAAACATGCCATTATTACTATTTCATAATCAAATAATTTGTCAATTACTTTCTTTAAAAAAAATTACTTTCTCTATTAATCGATTAGTTGTTTGGGTTAGGGTCCATAAAGTGTCTGCACTGGGAAACCTGCACTTTTAATTTCGTTGTCACAGTGACAATAAAGATTGATTCTGATTCTGAAAATGTCAACCCGTTTATTTCCAAACCTCCGAATTATGACTATTATAAAATGTCATGTTCTGTCCACAAACCAAAGATATTATTTTATTACATTATTAATTTGTTTGTTATGTGAAGCAAATAAACCTTAAACTATTCAAACATTCAAAAATCAGTGAACTAAAACACTCAAAATGACTGTTGTAGCCTTAAATATAACGTCACTGATGAATGACTCACCCCGAGGAGGTTGCGGGGAATGTAGCCCTCCGTGTCGCCCATGCGCGCCCACCACCATTCGGTCTCGTCGTCGTCTTCTCTGCGGACGATGGTCATGCACTCCCCCTCGTCGAATGACAGCTCGTCCGGGTTTTCACCAGTGTAATCCCACAGACCGTACACCACGCCTCTGTTCATGATGCCCATCTTCTCTTGAACACCTGAGGTTAGACGGAACAAAAACAAAAAGAGGAATGATTATGACAACCATTTTACGTATTTATTTCCAAGCTATTTATTGAAACATTTACTCTGTGACAAAGTATGACTAAAAACAGATGGCACTGACCGTAGAGGAACTGAGAGCACTGGGTGTAGCCCTCCTCCATCTCTTCACATTTATCAGCTGCTGTCTGCATGTCACTGTAGGTCATGGCGAACACTGCAGCACCAGACTCCACCAGGAACTTGCACACTTGCACATTGTTGCAGG
The DNA here is from genome assembly GCF_958295425.1 of Solea solea. NCBI lineage: Eukaryota > Metazoa > Chordata > Actinopteri > Pleuronectiformes > Soleidae > Solea > Solea solea. The sequence continues at coordinate 19,891,928 of NC_081148.1, forward strand.
ACGCAGCACAGTGAAGAGGTGTCCTGTTTTTTTTTTTTTTTAAAGTAACCAAGAGAGAACAAGAAAAGGTGAAGGTGAAAGTAGACAACATTCAGGCTTCTGCAGTTCATACTGTAGCAATTTGATATAATAATCCATTATCAACTGTGTTAGCAGTGATTCTGAACTTACCAGCCGTCACTGTCCGCAGCATTGACATTGACACCAAACTGAACCAGAAACTTGACGATCTCCGTGTGTCCAGCGCAGACTGCGTTGTGGAGCGCTGTGATGCCTTCGTCGTTGGGCTGACTGGGATCCTCCACCTGTGATTGAGGAGTCACAAGGTAGACTCGTCAAAATCTTCCTGACAAAGTGAGAGAAACAGATGCCAAATAAACCACATTTCTTACTTCGTAGATGATCCTCTGGACCAGGTCATACTCTCCCTCCAGAGAAGAGTCCAGCAGCAGAGCCAGTGGGTTAAACTTCACCCTCATGCTGTGGTCGATGCGTTCAGAGCCAGTCTTGCGCAGGTTGGTCCTCTTTCCCTAAACACACATACAGTCATAATTCTGAATCACTGAAGAAGAGAATGGAAGCGTCTACTGTGCAATGTGTTCAGTATAAACTGAGAGCAGAGGGACTTGTTTTTCCAGCTCTTGGTGCAATGCTAATCCATTTTACCAGCATAAGCTCTAAGACCGCTCTAAGTTCATTTCTCCAAAACCGTGATTATGCAACCTGATTAGGAACAATGATCCTCCATTGGAGTAGATTCAAGTCGGTAAGTAGGTCTTAAGAAGGAAAAATGGGGAATAATACAAAACAAACTTCACCAAAAAAACAAACTTCCACTCTGGGATTGATGGATGCATGTACGATCTATGCATCCACCCATCTTTTTCCTTTTAATGTCAGTGGTTTGCCGTTTGGGTTTAAACCTGCCACAAAATATACTCGAGGAGTTACATTAATTGCCTTCAATTACATATGAGAAAGTAGGGTGGGTATCGGCTTAGTGTAAGCAGAACAAGGCAGTTTTTTCCCCCCAGAAACAATAGCCGTACTTGATGAGGATAAATAATTATATAACATCAGAGCAGGTCACTGCTGTTGGAAAGCAGAATGTGCACTTAATTAACTCATGAGCTGCCTCCTCACAAACCTGAGATAAGTATCATCTAGAAAGGTATAGCGTATACATACAACCCTGAAAAATATTCAACAATAAAACGTCACATCAACTGCGATCCAGGAGTTTTCTTACCGGGGGAAGTGTGACCTGACCCGTGACCTCCGGTGCCTTCATGTAAAACGTGTCCTCCCCAAAACTCTCCTGCTCCGCTCCACTGGGGTATGGAGGTGGTGGGTAGGGAGGGAACTCTTCCAGGAAGCCTTCAGGAGGTGGAGGGGGCAAGTTGGGAATTGTTTCCTCCAAGCCAGCAGGGGGTGGTGGTGGGAATATAGCGTCATCTGGCCTGGGAGCAGGGTGGGACGGGGGAGGAGGGGGTATAATGTCCTCAGTCTCTGGGATGGCTGGAGGCATTTTGGCGTGTTCAGTTGGGACAGGGACAGAGACATTAGCCTCTGGGACGTGAGACGGGGGCTGTCCTCCCTCCAGAGTCTGTCCCATCTCTGATGGCTGGTTCTCTGCGCCACTCTGAACATGTAGCCCCGCAGATCCCTCTGCCGTCCTCTCCGCTTCACCAGCAAAGGTCGGAGTGGTCGGTGTGGTCACAGTGGTCTCCATCGCCGCCAGTGTGGTCTTCTGATAGAGGAGTTTCTGGATATTGGGCCCCGCGGGACCCTCTGGTTCAGTGATGGAGCTGCGTTTCTTCAGGGGCCTCGGGGCGTTGTAGAGTTTCTTTCTCAGGGCTTCCAGGTCGCTCTCACTCTGATGTCTGTAGGGGTTGGATATGAAGGGAAGCAGCTTGGTGGGGCTGAGGGGCCGGGGGGTGCGCTCTGTCTCTGGTTGGGGCCCATCAGACGAGCTGGGACCCATGCTGATGGCTCCTGTGTGGTCAACCTCAGATTCTAGGGCAGGGGAGCGACGGTCCATGTAAGGGTTCTCTGGATGCGGGAACCCTCCACTGATCACTGGTTTACCATACACTATAAACAAAGACAGAAAGAAACTGTGATGACTGCAATTTATTTTTACAACACATGTGAAGAGGAACCACGTGAATAAGTTAAGACTGTAGTGTGTAACTGTTTAATATTAACAAAGGGTCCATTACATTCAAACAACTGTCAAATGAGCTCTGTGTTTGAATCTGTGTTTCTCAGTATAGCGGTGTTTAGACCTTGTGGCACTCTGTGACATTCCTGCACACAGGAAGTGACTTGTTTTATGCCAAGAAAGAGGGAGACAACAGCAACATTGAAGGAAAGTTGGAGTAAAAACACAAAGAAACAAAAGTACAACAATATAATAAGTATAAATGCACAATCACAGAGTTAGACACGGGGTAAAGCCACAATTCAGCTACTTTTAACTTCATAAATAACGTTTGTGGCAAAATCTCTAAACCAATCAGACTCTCAGTGAACTTCTGTGCAACATATTATGATAACTGAGCTTACATCACTGACAGATACACTTGAAACTCACCAGCTACTGACCCCGCTGCAATCATAAAGTATCTTTGCATATATTTCTATTTTATAAACTTAAGGTCAGCTTAAATATGAGGTTACTCTCGTGCTTTCATTGCCTACAGAACACTGGATTCCTATCAGGAGCAGCAGGTACGGCTGCCTGTGAAATGAAGATGTAACAGATGGCCTGGTCTTTCTCACGGCTGCTCCTCCGGGTCAGTGGTGTGTGAATATTTCTTATGATCAGTATGCTGAAGAAAACAGCAGCAGGGTAGATTTATGTTACAGTGAATGAATCCTGAGTGAAATATGCACTACACTGTGTGACTTGTGAGGAGCGTAACACAAAAAGTAGAAGACTGATGTTGATCAAATTTTCTGGGGGCTGAATACTGTTGCCCAGGGGGAAAAAAATAATCATTTAATTTGATCCAGGACTTTTGGAAGAGTGTGTTGACACTGGGGGAAACTGAGGGGCTTTAGTGAAGGTTTGCACTCAATGTCCGGTCAAATTACTCAAGTATTAAGGCAAAGGACAAACAGCTTCTACTGCAGTATTTGAGGAGTATAACCCTGTTTATCCCAATGACCTCAAATAACACAGATGAGACACTAAAGGAGATGTTACAAGAGGACCGACTTACCACTGACAAATCCGTTGGAGCGGTTCTGGGTCCTGTTGACGGCACCTTGCAAAGCAGCGGGGAAGGGCTTTCCTGAGCCAGATTGCTGTGTGTACATGGAGTATATGGAGCTGGCCGCTAAGGTTTGGGGCTTACTCAGGCTGGCATCTTTGGAGGAAGGCAGCTCTGGAGTGAATGGCCTCACTGTGGCTGCAGGTGGAGGGTCCTGCTTGGCTGGTAGGGGGAGTGTCTGGCTCTGTATGGGTGTCATAGCGCGGTTCTGGACAGTCTGGGGCTGCGGGCTGTGGGGCTTGGCTTTAGGGAAAGTGCCTGTGTTGAGGCCTGGTTTGCCATAAGGCACAACACCAGGGCCTTTGGGTTTGGTGGGGACTGGAGGAGGAACCTTGCCTGGAGCCTTAGGAGCAGACTGGAAAGATGAGAAGAAGGCAAGGAAATGAATGGCAGTGTGTGCTCATGTGGTCCATTAACAAAACTGATTAGTCATTATGCAAGTGTGTGTGTGTTTTTGCTGACTCTCACCTGAGCGTCCCGGACCAGGTCATCGCTGCTCTGGTTTTTGCGGAGAGAGGTAGTGGGAATCTCTGTTGGCTCGAACATGGAAAATGGACGTACCTTCCTGTCCTTCCTCAGTTCTGTCTCATCTATTCACAGACCACACATTGACACAGTCGTCAGTTGAAAGCTTTTTCCTTCCACTATTGACAACCTTTTTTTTTTAACACCTTAAGGACGGGACTGCTTTGCCATTACTATAGAGATACTCCAAGTGTCATATGATGTTTGCGCGTGTGTATGTGTCTCTTACCTTGTTCTAGGTTAGAGCTGGAGTGAGAGTTCATTCGTGGCAGTGTGGAAGAAGATCCATGACCATTGGCATTGGTGTCTGGACCTGAAGAGCCCCAGTCTGCCAGTCTGGATGGCTGAATACCTAGGAAATGCATACAAGGACAACAGAGTTTAGAAGTAAATTTCAGACCTAAGTTGGAATAAAACCCACTATGCATCAACACACAGTAGAAATTGGTTTCCTTATCAATCCAGAAAAACACAACGAGTTGTGCTCTGCAGAGTCACACAAAGCAAAGAAAGCCTGGATATAAAAAAAGAAAGAAAGAAGAGAAACTGTCCGATTTTTGCTTCCTTCTTAACTCGTCATTGATTTGTCCCAAAAGCATGATGTTCTTTTAAACAAGCAACATTACTGACTTCTTGCAGTCTGTGCCCTGCAGAGAGGTGTTGTACATGTACAACATAAACACACATTCGCTAACAAGACCTGACTTAGTCGGTCAGAATCCAGCCAGAATGTCAGTACAACTAAAGGTTTGTTCCAGCTGACCCATTTTGGGCAGCAGATGTGAGGTGAAATCTAATACATGCTTTGACAAACAGCGAAAAAAGAAAACAGTCAAAAGTCCCATAGATTCAATCCAAATGTTATCGGACTAAAACTTTCAAAGCTTTACTGAAAACACAAACAAATACAAATCCAAAGCTGCTGAGAAGCAGTCATACATGCACACACACACAAACAAAAGTGTGTACCTTTTCTCTTAGCTCGCAGCTCTTTCAGAGGCTTGAGCAAGAACATGGCTTCTGAGGAAGATGCAGTTAAAAGACAAGAAAAAAAAAAAAACAGAGCAGCCTTAGAGCTACAGACCTCCCTTTGCTCTGGACTTGCCGTTGGCTGGGTCCAATCGGGGGCCCCTCTGAGGGGCCACGCGCACACACAACACGCACAACACTCAGGAGCCCGATTTGTACTACTCACAATATTCCCGCGGAAGAGGAACTAGGAATGGGTTTACACCGAGAGCAGATGCCTCTGCATCCCCGCCCATCCCTATCTCTCCATAATGCACATCAACTTGGCATGCAGAAATAATCGCATGCAACATCATGACAGACGGGGGAAAAACCTGTTACTTTTACTTCCTGTGGGAAGGATTGCTTTAAATAGGAAAACATGGCCTCATCAGGAGAGGAAACAAGAGTGAGGAAACCTATCTTTTTTTTCCTGTGTAGTGACTAATTCAGTGTTTGATCATTCATTTAAATATCACTAATGGCCCAGAATCCACTATGAAAAAAACTTACAACAGGACATTATTAAATGGCATATGTTGCTCTGGTCCGTCATTGTTTGTCCTGACTTAATTTCCCTTCATTACACTGCAAACAGCAGCAGTGATAAAGAACTAATAATTACTAATATTAATAATTGTTCAGTGTTTGTAAGTACAGCGACCTAAACCCATGCTCCAGTGCATCAATAACAACTGACACACACACACACACAAACGATTTCAATAAACTCAAAATGTGGTTCACTCACAGCAAAACAGTTCAGAAAATGTAAAGAGACTAAGAGACTGAGATGTTCAAGCTCAGCAAAACGTGTTGAGGACACAGCGTCTGTAGCTTGCTACCTTCTGAGCTCAGAGTGACATCACAACCAGCAGGTGTCCCAGACTCCTCTGCTCCTGCTGGAGTCAGGACAGCCTTGTAACATTTCAGTACAGCAACAAACAAAAAAAGCTCAAAGGTGACAAACAACAATTATGACGAACAGCAACTGGGGATTCTTGGAGAGTTGAGAAGTCTTTACTGTTGATTACCAGGTGACATATGTATGTGAAGTTTCTCTTAAAGCATTTTTGATTAGTTGAGAGAGTGCGGTGGTGAGGGTCACCTGCTAGGAGCTTCAGCCGAATCAGCACTTACAAAAACAATGGGATGATAAAAACTCTGAGGAGCACTACTTCCTCAGGGCAGACTGGACAAAACAGAGACTCATTATCATAAAAGATGAGACGGCCCAGGCAGGAAAGGGCCAACTTCAGAGCGACTAAGAGAAGTGATGAAATAGAAGGAAAGCATAGCTGACAGTCGTGTTGGCTTCATTACTGGGGCAATGAATGGATGAATAACATGATTCTATGCAGCACAAGAAATGCAAGTTTCAAAAAAATGTTTTCACTCCGTTGCCGACTGAGCAGTTACCACCTCTAAATGCTGATTAATATATTTTGTAAAATGACAGTGGGGGCAGAGTAAAGGTCTGCTTCGACATCAGGCCCCAGCAGAGATCTGAGTTATGGTCTGGGAGGAAGAGAGTTTGAGTAAAGAGGCGAGTTGAGAGCTTCAGACAGGGATTTGTGTCTGGTTAATCACCTGCGCTGGCCTTGCTGTGTGGGTCGTGGGTCGGTAGGGTGGCAGTGCCGTCAGGGTAGGCTGGTTTTACGAGCAGCTCATGTCTTACTGGGCCTCGGGGCATGGTAGACGACAGTATGTATGGGCCGACCGCTGCCACACGAGATGGTCCTGTCTGCTGTCCAGCTTGGCCATCAGAGGGTTGCTGTACAGTGGAAACAACAAACAAGAGGCTGTTAGAGCAGCTAAGGTCAGTGAGGAGGAGCTGGTGTGATAAAATGGCAACCAAAACATGGCATAATAATATGGTATGATTAAAAAAAAGAAAGAAAAAAAAAACAGCCAAGATTCAAATCTGCTGGTGGAGCTTGATGACAAGTCAGGTGATCAAAATAATTAGGATTCATTCTTCAACCGAGAGACAATACATCCAACAGTGAATGAGATATTTTACTCTGGAAAACAGAATGTGGCAGTGACAGATCATCATAACCAGCTCTGCACTTTACAAAACTGGTGTTTAAGTAGGAAAACAAATGGATTACAGTTACTGAGCAAAAATCCTGCAAATTAATAAGAAACGTGATGATTTCTAGATGTTGGAACACAATAACTTCATAAGAATAACATGCAAGCGGTTGACCAGTATGGGTTTCTCGATGGCTGATGCCAGTTTTTAGAAATCATGACAGCCAATAGCCAATAATTGATGCCTTTTTTTGGGCCCATATATTTAGGCAGTTCTCTTTTTTTTCCTCCACATGATAAATATAACTGTTGTAATGATAACAAAAAATACAAAAATAATGCTGAACATCAGTAATCAGTTGCTGAACAATTCTAATGTTTTTTTTTGTGCAAATACATACAGTATTTAATAAAATAATAACATTATATGTACAGTATAAACTAAATATTAAATACAGGTTATCAAAAATGTATAAACTTTCTGAGAACAAAAATGCATCGTTAGTTAAATAACTGGCCAATGCTGATTATAAAAAAATGTATGGATCTATAGCTATCACATGCGATAAAGCTTTGCAAACACAGCTAACACACTCATCGGTCTAAGCATTTTAAAACTAAGTCTAAAGGACAAACATTTCTCTCACGACTGTTGACATCATGACAACATTGTTTGTCCTTTCAAAACAAAATAATCATGGCTGATTTTGCGTGTCAACTCTAAAGCTAAAAAAACCTCCCCAGAACTGATGGGATTATACTCAAATGAAGTCATACGCATACGATCAGATCAGAGAGAAATAGTGTTCAGCTCTGACACTTGTTTTTATTACCTGAGGATGAGTTTCTTTTGAAGCCCTCTCTTTAACAGGATAGCCATTCTTGAGAAAACAAAAGCACAAACATGCAACAGCAGTTCAAAAAACCAAATAACATCCCCCTTTTTCTTTAATCAATCTAATATGAGCCTTTTCAAAGTTTTTCCCTGAAATATGTGACCAAGGCGCTACGAGATGACTAATCTGGCAGCTCTCGTGTCCCTCTCTTCAGTCAGTATGGTTCTAAGTGTCTGTTGTGTGATGTCAGCCGGGCACTTGCTGTTTGGTAGGAGGAGAGAGCAGCCTGGATGGAGTGTGTCTTTGTGCCGGTGTGAAAAAGGCTCGCTCATTATGATTCCAGGCAGGCTGTGGGTAAATCACCTCCTGGCTAACTCCTATTCAGGCCTCCATCTCCAAAACACACGCATGCACACACACACATGCACGCTCGCCTTCTCTGTTCTCGTCCTACTTAATCACGCATGTCAACATCAAATAAATAAATAAATAATAATGGAATAGATAAGGGCGTGATTTGCTTACTTATCTTTACAACTTCTAGAAAATGTGTAAAATTAGAATTATGAGTTTTCTATTCTAAATCTAGTGCTGGTAACTTAACATCTTGTTACAATTCACATTGTATGCATGTCATGCTGCTAAGAATGTTTGACAAGAAAAAAAACCATTTGTTTTGTACTTTGTGGTACAAAGATACCAAAAGTATTACATGTTAAAAAACAATGATTGCAGTTAATTGGGTAAAAGTTAAATTGGGTTGAAAGAAAGAAAGTTAGAGTCAAAATCAATAAGCTGAACAAACAGAAAACAGGAAAACTGTATAAACAAGCAGACTAAAATAAAATAAAATCTAATAATTCATCATCCTATCGGGGTAATTCCTTATTTGTTCTTTTTTTGGTCACCCTCACACCCTTGCGTTCACCCTCAAGTGAACGTCTTAATTTGTCTTCCTCGCAGTCAGTCCCATAGACAGGTCTGCTAACGCTCATTTGCCGTCCCATGGCAACCGGTGTTCAAAACAACCCCTGGAAAATGGAGACAGTAGGAGGAAGACACCAGGCAGAGAGCTCAGAGGCCACTCTCAGCATCCCTAAGGGTTTGAACACAGACTTAATTGTTCAAGCTGGTGATTTCTAGTATGTGTTGAAAACATTCTTTTTAGTATGGTGGTTGTTTTTCTTTGGTAAACTGATTTCTTTCCCTTTTCCTGTTTCAGTCACGAGTGCAGCCAGAGCTGATAGCATCTCCCTTGACATTCCTGCTCGTCAGTCTGCACTCATTACTACTCACTCATCCTCAGGAGTTGTTTGTATTAAATGAGACTGAATGTACAGCAGAGTGAAGGAGAGGGAGTGTAAAAAAAAAAAAAAAGAAAATCATACACGAGTTTGTGACATGATCAGAGTAATGATAAATCCCCAGAGCCAGAGGGATCAGAGGGATCAAAGAATGAAAAAAAGATAGACAGGTGTCTTCTCCTCCAAATGAGGTCACAATTATTTCCCACACAGAGGAAAACAAATATAAGGTGCCTTACGTTGACATGGATGCGCTCTGAAAGCCGGGGCATCTGTGGCTTTTAGAGGTAAAGAAAAATACAAACAGCTTTCATCTAAGGCCACTAGGTGGAGCTCTGATCCATCACTTAATGATATCATAATAGACATGAATTTCACAGCAGTCCTGACAAATATGTGATGCAACGTCATGACCTTTCACAAACTATGAATCATGACACACGGGGCTATTCTGTATCACTTTATGTGAATGTTGTGGTTTCATCATACTCACAGGCAAGTTTTCTTTTTGCTGGAGCGCTGCCTTCTTCTTTGACAGGCGATCCCGGAGCTCGCTGATCCGTTTGTCCATGGCGGCCACCTCCAGGTTTCGCTTGTTCAGATTCTCTCTCTGATGCTGCAGCTTGGAGTTCTGATCCTGGTTGAGCTTGTTCCTCAACTGATCAACAAGAAGGAAAAAGAGACAGAGATCACATAACTAGCACAAACTATCTTTTTGAAGTACTACTTGTGTTGAATTCCATTAATAAAACTGCATTTCTGCGCACTTGTAGCTCCTTGTAGAGGCGGTCAAGTTCGGCCACAGAGCTCTGGTTGTCATGGAAGTTTTCCATCTTTCCACTTTTGAGTATCTCTAGCTGTCGACTGAGCTCCTCGACCTTGGACGCAGCCATTACTAGTTCTCTCTGCTTCTGCTGGAACAGATTGTTCATCTGCTCTATCTCCTCCACTGGAAAGGACGGAGGCATGGAGAGAAGAGGCGACGGGCAGTGAGAAGTGTGTATGAATTATAGTCAAATTAGCTAAATTACTTCAGTCATTCAGGTGCCATATTCTGAGCAGGCACTCTTGACTTGAGCTCACCCAGTTTGCCATTGCTGAGGCGTTTCTGCTCCACCTGGCCCTTGATAGCCCGGACCTTCTTGAGCCGAGCTTCCTGGTTCTCGATGTTCTCTCGGAGGCGCTGCAACTTCTCCTGCTCAGACGCCTGCTGCTGCTGACGCTGTTCCTGCTGCTTCAAGTAGCGCAGTCGCTGCTCCTGCAGACAAAAGAAGAGCAAGCATGGGTCAAAGGTCAGAGACATGGTTAAAATCACACTGCTCTGTACACTTTCCTCAGCAGCTACTTCCGAGTGTCCAGGATTCAAGGGTGGTGTTGCTGCTTTAAAACAAATCTCTCCGTTTTATTAAACAAAAAATAATTATATGTGAATACCTAGTTAAATAATAAAACATTGTATCTAGCCAAAGAGAATATATATCAGTTTTGGACGACTGCATCATACAGTATACAGTAAAGATGTTGGAGTCTAACAGTCTCCTTGTAGTCAAGTCATGCGTGCTGATGGAAATGTCTGTTGTTTGTTTGACTCGTGGAGAGTAACATGACTGCTTGAGGTTACATTCCCTGGCATGCCGTCTTACCCTCAGGCATACAAAGTACTTGGATCTAAATACACATGTGGCTCAGTGACACAGGTTGCTACCCAAAGGGCAAATTTAGGGCGTGAACCAAAAGGAAGTTACACAAGTAACTTAAGATATTTAAATAAAGTACGAGAACCTGTTTCAGCAAAGAGAAATAATTTAGTGCCGGAAGAATGTGTAGGAGGGAAAAAATGGTCTGTCAAATATCTTTCTTTGTGTCACCAATATGTTGTGAACAAAGTCATCCACCAGTCGACTCACCTCCACCTGTCTATTCCAAACTTACAGTGTCGGTTTTATTTTTATTTAGTGTGCTAGAGCTGTTGTTGTACCTTTGTTTTGTGTTCCATCAAACCCCCCCCCCCCCCCTTCAATTAGTTCTCTTTAATCTTCAGTCCACTCTCCAGCTCTGGCTCTTACTTTCATCTCCACCACTTAAACCCTTCACCCCTTATATCCAACCCTCTCGTCCCCAGTCCCCGTCTCTGCTTTTATCTTGCACTTCATCTTTATGCACCTTGGAAGCGAGGAGTTGTTGTTGAGCCTCAATCTGCTGCTGCTGTCTGGCTGCCATCTCTTGAAGCTCCGCCAGTGTCATGTCCATCCGAGGTGTCGCCACCTGCACAGGGGTGAACAGAAGGACAAAAAGGCATATATAAATTCTTAGTCATTGTAGTTTATTCCAAATGCTGAGGTAATCACGTGAAAAGCACCTATGGACACAAATTCCTGGTACAGGAATATAAATCTAATAAAAAGACGACAAGGGGAGTCAGAAAATCAGAACTAGCTCTGGGCTATCAAAAGTTGTGATGTCAGTCAATAAAAAGGTGCTTGACAAGCTGACTTCATAGTAATGCTGTTCTGAACATGTTCTCATTAATTTCAGATTAGCATTCACACAGTACAAGCTGTTTCTTAACTGAATTAATTTGCACTCCTTGGCAAGTCATCATATTGACTTTTTGTCAAGGTACAAAAAGTGACATATCAGATAAACATAAAAAAACATCTTAAAGCTAAAGTGAGCTGTGGAAGTGTAATTTCACATGCTGTAAAGAGGCACATTTTCCTATCAATGTTTTGGAAATTAGAGGACAAATGTTCCCTGAAATTACACTGCCCTAGTTTTATTAACAAAATAAAATACTTGAAAAATCAAAATATAGGTACTTACGCCATTCTCCATCCTCCTGTCTTGGGGACCCTTCATTCCATTCCTTTTTGGCTCCGAGCCTCTTGATCCAACTGAACAACCAACACAACAGGAGATTCCAATCAACGTCACAATCTATTGCATAGCTTCCACAACGGCCACTGTCTCCGCGCAGGAAAAAGCAAACTGAGCAAACTAGTGGCCTTTCAGCTGGGAAAAATGACTGGTACTTCTTGCTTCTACTTTTTTGTGTTGCCTATAAAAGCAGAAGCATGTAAGTGTATGGCTTTCACTGGGCAGCAGAGGAGGGAGTAGATCTCAGCTCCTCTGGGAAACGACTGGGATCAGTGCTCATTGTGACTTGCAGTAATCTCTGGATTTAAACTAATACATATCCGTCTGTGTGTGTATGAATGCACTTATAACCATACTGTGGCGTTTGTCGTCTGACGGGGTCAGATCCCATCTTTAAAGGCTTGGCCCATAACCAAAGCCCTTTAGCTTGCATAATAGTTTTACGCGACCCTTGACATACAGTCGACATGTTACAACATTACAAGACAATGCTACGATTCAATGACAGACAGTAGGAGACTTCAATTCGGGACAATGCCGTTTCCACAAATAAAAAAAAAAAAAATGTATTAACCCAAAAATATGATTCAGACGTGTATTGCAGAGACAGAGCAACAGTATGGGAAAACAAGAGCAGGCTAAGATAACAGGAAAGGAAAACAGCCATCTAATCCCTGAGCCAGACTCAAGCTGTGAGGGGTAAAATGGCTTAGTTATGCAACTAGGGGCTGAGAGGATAGTGAAAGTCTAAAATACTAGAGTTTTCTGTGTTAGAAAAACTGAAAAATAACAGGCTTATGACCATGTGAGTAAGACGCCCCGTGTCTAACTTGGTCTGCAAGCTAAATAAAGCTTACTCAAGCTTACTCAAGGTTTTCAGGCCTGCAAATGTAAAACCCGTTCCTGGCTAATAGTGTTAAGAGTAACATTTGCAGAGGCAAGATGTGATCTAATTCATTCGACTTGTGTTGAAGTAAATGTCTTTTACTCTGGTCAGAGTTGTGAGTGTGTACAGTATGTTGTGTGGGTTGCAATTGTCTCAGGAAGTTTAACAAGTTAGTGTCAAATACTTTTGTTTTTCTGCAGACAGCCGTTGTCCGAACAACGACTCTCTGGCCAGTGTTATACTTCTAAATTCTCTCAATACTACTCTGCACTCAATAAAACACCAGGACTCTTCAAAATGAATCCACAATTGGTTTGTTAAATCAAATTAATAATAAGAGATTCAGGGACTTGAAATTGGCCCAGGATGTGTTGTTTGTGACAACTGAAACAGATATAGACATTGCAACTGCAGTGACAAACAGTTTTGACTGTAGATTTTGCTGTGAAATGCAGGCAGCTTGTTTTATGTGTGGCTGGGATTTTCTATGGAAATGTACCCTTACCTGACTCCCTGCTAGGGGCTCGGTTGTGACGCAGAAAGAAGCGAACCTCGGCCCTGTGCTGACCCCATCTTTGGAGCACATCAAGCATCCGCTCCCCATCGCCCACAGCACGTTCTGCACATGGGAGAACACAGAAATTCAAACAAACATCACCATTTAGGTGCGAGGAGAACAAACACCAGTAAAACCTGTATTCGGTTTGACATGGTTAAAAACCTGATGATAATACAAATGTGGGGCAAACCTCAAGAAGCACGGTCTTGGACAACCTCAAGTAAAATGGCTCATTGTGTATTCCTCAGTCATTTTCTTAAACCCATAGCATTACACTAACAGCCTGACACATTACTGTCAAGTACAGGTAAATGAAATTATAAATATTATAAAAAAACAGTTGATGAGCGTTATAACAAAATTTGACGACAAATATCAGTGCATCGTTGTCAGGGAGTCAGCAGGGGCCTGCAGCCGTTCACAGTCTTTTTTCAGACTACTTTTGGAGGTACTCAAACACCATAATTGCCACTTTATTCACTCTTATTGCAGCATCGCCATGGAAACGGCTAGAAAGCCCCGACTCCTTGAGATACAATTCTGAATACTCGCCGACTCTTAAAGACGGGGGAATGAAGGAAATAAGGCAGGCATGAAATCTTATCCTCCCATCACCACCTGAGAGTCTGGGTACTTGTGTTTGTGGCAGGGATTATGGCTCCTACTTCATTTGCATTGTAGATCCAAAGAGATAAACCCTTGAGAAAAAAAATAAATCACCAAGCAGCTGACCACACAGCTGACCTCCACATATAGTAAACCACAGAAAAGCAATTTGCCTCCAGTTAAAGAAAGAAGATGACAAACAAGTGTCTGCACACACGACTCCAGTCTCTTGGGATACAACCATGTTACACAAACAACAGACATGCATGTGACTGAAGGCTCCTGGAAATGGCTACACTTTAATCCGTGGTTGTGTTTGTATGTGTGTGTGTGTGTGTGTGTGTGTATTTTAACCTTTTAGAAACAACGTTTACAAATTGCTTTGACAGACTTCATATTTAAGGAAATATGAAGCCAAACACGATAACAGACAAGCGTCTTTGAGCAATTTGTCAACAGCACCACACACATAAAACACATTGTAATTTTTAATGTTATGTTCTGCATGTTGTGTTGATGCTTGACACGTGATAAACCTGCACCGTCACTCACCAGATCCACGCCACATCTCAGACAGGTGGCAGTCCATCTCTCCTGGCTCCTTGCACAAGTCCACCACATCCCGGCACAGCGTATCCGGGGTAACGGGAACCTCAGTAAAATGCTGGTCATTGTTACTAAGGTATACTGTAAGGAACATCTGGAGACAACAGGAGAGGGAGAGAGGGAGAGGAAGGGGCAGTAAGATTAGATAGAGAAGATAAATAGCAACAAAAGATCTAGAACCATGGTGACCTCAGTACAAGCAGCGGGAACACATAATTCTCTATAATTGGTTTCCACCTTCCACTATTTCTGCGCTTCAGTGTGTGTTTGTGTGAGAGTAATGTGTGTGTTTCACTGATAGCAGGATCCATTTCCCAGTCCTCATTCCTCTGTGTCAACAGAGAAATCAGAGGCCAGCTCCCAGAATTCCATTTTCCTCTGTGCCATCCAACTGCTAACTAGTGCTGTCACCACGGTGAGAGATCCCTCACAAACACACAAAACAACACACACACACACACAAACTAGCTTTATACCTCTGCCAGGCACTCTGAAGTAACAGACCACTAAGGACTTGAGAGAAGCTGGATTTGTATCTCAGTGTGCAACTGACAGATGGTAGTGACTGGTTCAGCACTGCTTGGGGGGAAAAAAAAGAAAGAAAAAAGGTCGATCTCAGGGAAGCTGTCACTGACAGAAGGGGAATGTGAAAGGTTTCAGCTGCCGCAGAAAACAGAAAAAAAATAAAAACACCGAAACCGAGCGGAGAACTGAGATGTGAAACAGCATCTTCCCAAATGCTTAGTGGCGACATTCCAGTCATACTGCACACTGAAACAAAGGCAGCCACTGTGTTGCTTTCAAGGTTTAAAAAAAAAAAAATATATATATATATTTTAATCTTTCAGCTTATCTTTGACATTGGAAAAACAGTTTCATAAAAGAAATGTAACTGTGTCAAACTAAGGTGTCAATTAATGCACATCTGGGAGTGAAATGTCATATTCTGAAACATTCTACACCTCTACAAACACTGACGTGAAGGTGAAAAACAATATTGTCTATTGTTAAGGCTATGATAACAAAGAGGTGGGGTAAAAAACAACACTAAGTAAGTGAATTGTCTTGTTTCAGCCCTGGGGTAATGGCTTACAGTTTTCACAGCCACTTCAATTGTGCCACAATAGAAAATCAAGATCCTAGACAGACAACCAAGACATACCCTGACCTGGAAAATTGACAATTGCTTGAATAGTGTTGTTGTTTGTAGTCTAAACCTCCAGGTTCTACTGTCAGGTTTGTTTTTTTCTTGTCCTTGTTGCTGTGAACTCCCGTGTCTACAGGGGCCACGGTGGGAACATCAGGTCAGCGGGGGTCAAAAGCACAAAGGGCTTTTGGGGGGGCGGGGGGTGAGCATGCAGAGCAGCTGCAGTCATGGTGCAGAAACAAATGTATTTAGGCTGCTTTTGAAGTATGGGGTGCACCAAGCAAAAGTCCAACAGCCTTAAGATAAGTAGCTTTATCCTCCCCTTTTCTTCATCCAATGAGTCTTATTGAGTGAGTGGGCAAGTGACACATTTCCTCCAAAATTTCCTTGGCGACGAACACAATGAGAGGGTTGTTTTTTTTTCTTGTTGGTGATGAGGTGAAGGTGGAAGTGAGGGGTAGTTGTCTGACTCAGAGGACCTGACTCAACTGGTTCGTTCCATAGGGATGCAAATCCAAAGATCCCCATCAATAGTGCGAATCAGCACTGAGTCATCCTTGTCAGTAATCTACAGTGCAGAAAGCTGTAAACAGACATTGCCCCCCGTGTTCCTCACAGGCCATAGAAGACATGATTGCTGCGTGAAGGAAGACCACCCCAGAGCACAAAGATAAACTGAAAACTGGTCCTTTCCTGTCCGCACATCAGGACAATTTTACTATTAGCAGTATGTAGTTTCAAAACTGGAATCAGTCAGCATAAAAAATTTAACTCTCAGGAACTCCAATTTAAAGAAAACCTACTCTGGCACCAATTTCATGTAGTCTGCATTAAGCAGCAGGTTCCCATTCAGAGAACAGTGCAGAGAAGCTGACATCATCACAACTTCCCAGCAATGCAGGACATTCAAATGACCCTGTTCATATTTGTAGAGTGAAAGAGAGACAACAGAGCCATGGGGGAGGAGGGTGGGAGAGGGTGAGAAACAAGACAGAGAGAAGACGCTGATGGGAAAGGAAAGGAGTATTGGGAGTGGCAATGCCCGTGCTGAAATCACATTCTCCTCAGCACTAAACTTAATGATCCAGGGCCACAATCACACAATCCGGGCCTCAATCTAGATGAGTTAGCACTCTGCCGCTGACCTTCATCCATCTCATCCCTGCAGTCACTCCTCACGGGCTGGGACACTGCACACATGTGCTATACATGCACACTTAATCAAACTAATCAGTTAATTTTTCATAAATCTGCATGCTTAATATCATTATGGGATCACACGAGATTAGGTAGAGCATCAGTGTTTAGATTTATCAACCGTGTGAATAGACAAAGCAGAAAGTGACATTGAAAATGACAGGTCGAGTTTGTTTTTCAATCATTGGCAGAACAGTGTGCATAATAAACCAAGCAGCGTCACACGTACTGTGTCAGGTAACGTTTTCAAGGGATGGTGATATCTCATCTGATATATCATCAAGGGGGAAACATTTATGAAAACTGCTTTCATAAATGCACTTGATCCTTGCTTTTTTGCTGAAACTGCCTGAATGCAAGGACGCACATGTTTGCAAATGTCACTCTGCACATTTTCCGGAACCTTTCCTACCAGCCCCCCTTGTCACAATTCCAGAAAATGACTAAGCAGGCCCATGTAACAACATGCCAAAAATGAATTCACAGGAAATTCTCAGCGGGCAAGTGCTCGACCTAGGTGACAGCCCTCGCTCAAACATGCTGGAATCCTTCCCAGTGTTGTCAGTGCATCAGACCCAGACGACCTTCTGCTGGCAAACTCTCAATAATGCCGGGTCCCAAATTTCCAGGTGTTTTTACTTATGTTTTAACTTAGCCAGAGTTCATTAACAGTGAGTCAAATAATTTCAATTAAGAAACTAACAGCAGCAGGACTTGGAAGCCAAGTGGTGCCAATGTGGATTATACATGACAAGGTTTGATAGAAAAGGGCTCTACTTGCCTTCTGTCCATCAGAGTGGATGACAAAAGCAACTGCTGAATTGCACTTCATTTTGTACTTGAGACAGGGCAAAGCCACGGCCCTGGGGATGGAGAAGGGGACGTGCTTCAGCTACCATTTCTATTAAAGCGATAGATTTCTATTTCCATCTAGACATCGGCTAAGTCAGAGCCGTCTCCCAGGGTTTGGGTGTGGTGACAGCTCAGAACTGCAGACTGACAATTATAGACACGGCAGAGAAATGTGGTCTTTCGTGCTGAAGCCTGCACTTTGGAAAGATATTCTCCAAGCTGAGCAGCTATAAGGCCACTGGGGCTATATTTCAGGGATTAAGTTAATCCGATATATAAAAATATAGCCTTTCAACAGACTACTGGTGCAGACTTACAATAGTAAGCAGAAATGCAATAGCCTGCACAGCTATGTCAAAGCTAATATGCCTCAAAGTTAAAGAGAGATACACTTCAGACTGAACAAGAGTATAGACGATTCCATTCTTATGAGCAGATTTTCAATATTCAGTACATGGCTTTAGTCCATAAAAGAAGATATAAAGCTACAAAGTGGTCAATGGCTTATGCTACCGGATCTCTCCTCTGGACACACACAGGTGAGTCTGTGTGTGAGATGAAAGGCTGTAAAATCAGACACTATAATAAGAACATAAGAGGAGGAGAGTGAGTGCAGATGGCAGTGCTTATTTCACCTGCTGAAAGACATACAAAAGAAGAAATACAAAGAACTACAGTATGTATATTGTAACAGCAGTTCTGGGTTATTGCACAGAATTCAATGTTCTCACCGGTGAGCTTTAGGACTGATAAACTCCCATATACTATGTTATCAAGGAGACTAATTTGGCTCTTTACTGTGCAGTTTGCATCCAACCTCTTGTTAAAATCAGAGGGGGCCTCAAAGCAGGTTAACTGGCTTTTCAAGCCGTTCCAGCTGTTTAGACAGAGCACACTGTGAGATGACCTGGGTTTAAAGATCAACACTGAACACAGAGCCAATTAGAGTAAGGAATGCTGCGTTGGTGTGTGTCGCACTCACACCGAACGTTCAGATAACGAACGAGTGCACTGCAGCAGTGTTGTTCATTTAGATACTTATGGTTGAAAAAATGTAAACAAAGTTAGAGAAACAGTCCTCAGAATCCTAACAGCAAATCAATCCATGGCCTTCCTTGAAAAAGCAGTCTCTCCTTGTGAGGGTCAATTCTACCGCATCTGTGTCTCTACACCTTTGTCCAAATGCAATTGGACGGAGTTAAGATCAAAAGTGTCCACCACTGCAGTTTCCCATTTCCAAGAATAAGGGGGATTGGACTTTAATGGAATTACTCCGCAATATTGGGTTAACTAGCAAATGAAAGCCAAGCCCGTCACATCGTATTCACATGAAAATAACGAACATCCACGTTGGTAGTAATCAGGACTTAATCCGACGTGTTGAAAAATCAAATCAAATTTCCTGTACCAGTAAAACAGTAAGTTGCAAAGAAACATGTTAAAAGCTTTTTTACATTGTTGCATGGGTCTGAAGAGCCTGTAAAACCGAGGGTTTAGGCCAGATTACAACATTGTGCTGACAAAGGAGCCACAAAAAAGCAAGAGGAGTCAGTGAAAATTCAAAACATGAAAATCAATTATGCTGATTACTTTGGCAGTATAAAATATAAAAAGAAAAAAAAAAAAAAACAAGTACAAAATATTTAAGACCGTCTTAAACTAAGACCAAATCAGTAGTTTATGTATATATCAAACAAAACTCTGACTCTACACCTGCTTAGGAGGAGTATGGATGTAGTCAGAGCAAAAAGGTGTCAGGCAAGCTTTATAATATATTGAAATTTACTGCAACAGCTACATGATATAATCTGATAAAAGGGAGAAATGGGACGGCAGGGAAAGTATGAAAGTAGACCATGTGAGGCAGAGTGACAGCAGCAGATGATAACAGGGGACACACAGTTTCTTGGACTACATCTGAGGGGGCCTCACATCTTCAGGTCTGCTGGCTCTTCTGTCCACGCATCTTCAATTACAGGTATTGCTGTGGTCAGCAAATGATTTAACTAGGTCTTGTTGAGGAAGTCACCTCTGATTCCGAGATCACATTTTTAAGACACTGCAGCAGCAGCATCCCCCCCATGTGTGGGCGTGTCTCCCCGATACAGCTTCAAGAGTTGACACAGTTCCAGTGAAGCAGTCCTTCAAACAGACGAGCCAGCAGAAACCTCCCTGGTGGTTTAATACATTATTCCTGTACCTTTCTCATTTACTCTCTTACTTGCTTTCTCTATAATGCATTACAAAAGGTCAGCCGTAACAAGCGGCAGAATGCACAGGGAATCAGAATGCACTGCCGCCTCATTCAGCTGCAACATTTGGAGGAAAAAAACAAAAACAAAAACAAAACAAGCTGCTTTAACTACACACTGAAGCTGCAGCTAGCTGTGACTCCAAGATTAGGACAACCTCTTCTCCCTGTCTGCATTGCAGTACTTAGCTTATCACTTCTTAATCTGCACTCTTGCAATACTCTTCCGTTCCTGCATGGTCTATGTGATGAGATGGTACATGGTGTTTATCTGACAGAGATAAGCGAAATGGGAGTCAAAAATGACTGGGAGAGGATGTATCCTTTTTTCTGAGCCCACATGATGGGTGGATGAAGTTGTCCAGAAAAACAACAAGGCGACAGCATTTGGAAGATAACAAGCACTGAATAAAATTACCCTAAACTGCTCTAAAAATAAGTGACTCTGTGAAAACAGTTTGCAAAATGACTCTAAAAACACTCTTGCAGTACGTCCTCCTGCAGGGACGTTAATTGGTCATATGCGAAGGTGTCTGTAAATGGATGAGGCAAAGCTACACTGCAGGAACATAAAATAGATTTGGACCAATAGAACACGGGTCTAAATTTAGTCCCTGTTCAATAGTTTGTCCTCCCACAAAAGTCTGTGAACAGAGTTATTACTCACCGAGCAGTAAGAACTAGTTGAACGTAGCATGAAAAATTAACAGTCGAGTTTCTGGCAAAAGAACATTGCTTTTAGTATACAAGTGATGCCTCTGAAGTTTTAAAAGCTCAGACACAAAGAGGTGGCGAAAAGACAAATTACAATAGTACATCAATGTTAAAGACTATTCAGGTTTGAATTTGTATTGTTATTAACTTTAAGATGTGTGCAAAATGTAAAATTAGGTTGCTGTGCCACATAATACACATTTAAACCAAATTGTTGTACTTCCCTCTCTATGGCCACCTCCCTCTTCTAGTCACTAGAATCAAGTGTGACAGTTTGCTATAAACTATAAACATGGTCAGACAACAGACTGACTGGTACAGAACTTCTCCACAAACTTCTTCTGACAAACCAACACGATTTAGATGAATTTGGATGCATTGTTGTTACTGTGTCCTGGGTCTTTCTGGACGTCCAGCAAATATAATGTGTCGGTCCACTTTTCACAAATGCAGTTCTCTAAGATGGGTAAGCCGACACCTGCTCAGGAGGCTGTGGCGTGATCTCCATACAGAAACCAGGCTAATGTTATGCTGCTATTGTGGCGTTAGTGCACAGCCTGTGTATTCACAGGACATTATTCACAGACTCAGCTAAGCTTTAAGTTTCGACCATGAAGCTCTTTTTTTTTTTTAAACCTCAGCAAACATTAATTCCTCTAAATCACTTGTGACACTGTTACAGTATTCCATTTCACTAACCAGCCACTTTATTAGGTACATGTGTGACGCAAGCATCAAATCAGCTGAGTTATGTGCGAGCAAGTTAATACACTGCAGCATGAGGACATGATACAAGATGGCCAGCTGAAGTTCAAACCCAGCAGAACAAAACAGTGAATGGTGGTTTCAGTGAAACACAGCATGGTCTTGGTTTTCTAAGAAACATTCCTTGCTGATGTCAGAGATAAGAAAATGGCCAGACTAGTTTGACATGAGAGAAGGATAACAGTAACTCAAACAACCACTCGTTACAACCAAAGCATGCTGAGGAGAATCTATAAACCCACAACACATCGCACTTTGAGGGAGTTGGGATACAGCAGCAGTAGACCACACACCAGGTATGTATGATGTATGTATGATGGTGTTACATCAGATTTACAACTTGCAGACTAGAGAACAAAGTGTCATTACATAGATATATCACTGATTAACCAATGACTAAAGGAATCGCCAACTATTTTGATAATCAATTAATCATCTTAAGTGTTTTTTAATCAATTAAAAACTAAATGTTGGCTTCTTAAACATTCATATTTTCTGTTTTTTTTAGTCTGTTCAACAACTTCTCAATTAATCAAGAGAATAACCGACAGGCGGCAGATAGATCCATGAAGAACATAATTATTAGTCGCAGCCCCAACTGCGATAATAAATTATAGCTCTTCCTCTTCATCATACAAAAGTCAAAACATTGCCATCATATGTCCTTGGCTTTCACTTGTCCGCTTACGTAACCACCACATACTCTCCCACAGAGTAAACACAAGGGCTGTAGTGGCCACAGATAAAGCCTACTCAGGTTTCTGTTGACACACTGCAAAACCAAGCTTCCCAGAGCATCACCGCATATTTCCCACTGTCATAACACTGCCACAAAAGTCCGGCAACTGTGAGACTGTACGACTTGTGTGGTCAGTGAACACAAAAGTAAAAAAGGCGGGTCAGGCACACAAGAAATTATCTGTTCGAAAATCTACACAGCAAGCAAGTCATATCATGGGAGAGGAATGAGGAAGTAATAATGGATTCATGCCTGCGACATTTGAATGCAGGCTTGTGCAGAAATATTTCTTGACGGATGCTCACACATTGTTTTTCTCTGCGTCGTTCTAAACTCTGTCGTTCTTTTAAGATCCCAGGGACGTCAACCAACTTTAAAAGTATACCAAAAAAAACATTAATTAATAACCTTTCAGATGATTCAAATATTGTGGCATTAGTTAGCATCTGCAGGACAAAGAGCGGTTTCAGCAACGACAAACACCATGGGAAAATGACTTCGACCCCATGCTATGGTTGAATTACGGTAGGGCATCTCTTATCAGGATGCTGCCATAGCACAGGCACACATTTACAATGTGCTCTCCACAACAAGTTGTTTAAGTCCTTGCAGCTCATTGTGTTCTGAAAACAGTGACCCCCTATTTACCATACCCAGCCAGCAATTACGACACTACATTCTCACTACCCCCCGAGCCCCTGCCCCGTACGAGCAGGGTCACGGGCTATGAGCGCAATCTCTAAGACAATAACTTACATTAGACATGACCAGATGGAGGCCATTTTGTCTTTATCAGGCAAGTAGCAGGAGCTGTATCTCAATCAAACACACAGTTCTCAGGTTAAGGTATAAAAAAAGGGGGTGGGGTCACAACGGTCTGCTGTGGTCTAAAAAGACAATGGAGCTCGTATAATACCATGTACGATTGACCATTTATATTGTTGTCATTTAGGAACGAGCTCTGTGACAACGATGACAATGACATGTATGTTACAGTAGTAGAGTGAGGTCACACACTAGGCAGGAGTCCTGCAAGTATCACTGACTCCACTGTTGAGAGAATGAATGATGAAGCTGTTGTAGGGCAACAGTTGTATAACCTGTACAAATTCCTTAGTTACAAGAAAGATGGAAAAGATTTGGAAATAAACGCAAAGGGTGCGCTAAAAAAGCAAACACGTATTTTTACAATGCGAACATTCAAATAATGAATCGTTAGAAGGGCTGCAACGAATATTCAATTCGATTAACTATTTTGAATATAGGTTTGAGTGTTTTTTCAAGCTTTCTGATTTTTCGTGCTTCTTAAAAAGTGAATAATTTCTGGTGTCTCTGCTCCATATAACAAGAAAATCATCTACTGAATCATTTTGGTTTGTGGACAAAACAAGGCATTCGAGATCATCATCATTTCCAGGTTTGGTCAACACAGATCAACATTTTTCCAACATTTCCCAACATTAATAGAGAAAATAATCAACAGATTAATCAATTATGTATATACGCATTAGCTGCAACACTAATCTCTAGTAATCAACAAAGTAAATATGGCACTAGTTTTAAAGCGATTACTTAAAGAAAATTTACCAGAAACTATTTGGAAAAAATTGATTTATACTTTTAAGTTGGTACAACGTTCTCTACATTCAGCTTCTAAAATGTGATAAATGCACCTTTGTTTGTACAAACCAAATAAGTTAATGTCACACTGGATTCTCAATCTTTCTCCTTGACCATCAGGTGTGCTAACCAACAACAGATTAGTAATTTGACATCATGGAAAAAAAAAAAAAATCACTACCTAGGCAGTGAGTAAATGCACACTCTCCACAATAAGTGGTGAAAAACAGACGCTTGCACTGCAGCAAAAGCAATGGTCTGATGATGAGGGATGATGATGGTGATGATAGTGGTAAAATGGCAGGAGGCCAAGCAAGACTTGGCAGGTACCTTCTGCTTGCCGAGTGTTCCAGGCAATATCAAAGTATTTATAATAACAAAGCAATAAGCAAACAAATGAATAGAGGAGTTGACCGTGTAAAGTAAATGTTAAGCTGTACTGCAACACTGAGTACTGTATCTAAGGGATGTAACGCAAATATCACAATAAGGCAAGAACATAAGCGCCTCAATAGCCTATGGAGTTGTGACGGCATCCAACAATGCCTGACGTGTGTCACCAAGAAGTAGATTATTCCATGGTGTATTTTTTTTTTTACTTCATCAAAATTGAAATAATTGAATGTGTGTGCTGCTTCAAACAGACTTGCTTTTGTTTGCTGCACTTCAAAATTAATGAAATTAATGAAAACAGTGGATATTCTTGTCTCTGTACCGCTACACTTGGGCCACTTTATTAGGTACACAAGATACTTCAACTTCACTTTAACTTCAGCATGTTCTAGGACTGATTAGATATTTTTCATTGACAATGATAATCGATTTCAAGCATTTTACATGATTAAAACAAGATTTCTGATTGTTTCAGCTTCTTAAATGTGAATATGTTCTTCATTTCTTTGCTCCATATAACAAATAAATCATTAAAAGTGAATCATTTTGGTTTGTGGACAAAACAAGACATTCGAGAACATCATCATTTCCAGGTTTGACAAACCCTGACCAATGTTTTTTTTACGTTTTCTGACATTTTATGGACCAAACGATTAATCGAGAAAATAATCGACAGATTAATCGATTATGAAAATAATCATTAGTTGCAGCTCTAAGTTGAACAGATGTAACTATGGGAGTGGACAGTGAGCGTATATATGTACACTAAGGCAATTTGAGCAGGGGTTTTAAAAGGATTATATAACAACTGTGTTTGCAAGGAGGGGTTGTGGCGGCGAGTAAACAAATGATGTCAGCTGCAGTGTAAACAATGGATGACAACATTTATTTACTTTACAGACTACATCATAGTCCATTCTCTCTGACACACACAGATTTGTGCAACCAGGGCATGATTCCCCAACCTTATCCATAACCAGCTAATGCCTAACCCTAACTTTAAACTAACCACAATCCCTACACTTAACCAGTTCCTCAGAAATTAGATTCTGCCTCGTTAGGTCTTACAGAGGCAACACTTACAGGCACAAGCACATATACACACACACACACACCGCTAATAATAAACTTCACACACTTGCCAGCGTTGTCATAGTAATGACACTGTTCCCATCGCATCAACTTGCCACGTCTATTTAAATGTCCAGGTAATTCTCAAGTGGTAATATCGCGATATTAGTGCGATAACACAACAATATCGAAACGAGAAAAAAAAAACATCCAGGTGACTACAATGAAATAAGTAGTAAATTAATCCAAAAAACTCACCGGCATCATTTTAGCTTCGTACCGCATTTAGCTAACAACACAGCATGAATCCGCTGGTAGTTTCGACGAAAGCCGTGGGACTGGCGACCTCTTTAATCCCAGGGAAGGCTACTTTCTCGCGTCCTGCGTAACAAAAAAAAGCACGTCGTTAGATGACATTATAACTCAGCACAACATGAAATAAAACAGACAAAACACTCAATCGCTGCTACGTGTTGATCCCGTGGACCTGTTGCAACTGGGCCTTCACGACCAAAGTTTCCGTTGTAGTTGTGTGTGTGTGATCATCGCTGTACAACTTTGTGCAGTGGCTTTGTCGCGAGCGCGGAACACCGCTCAAAACACTTAACTACGTACATAGTGAAGAACTTGTAAATCTACGAGGAGTAAATCCAGTAGTTTTCAGCTTTATCTTACCCGAGAAAGCGACGGTAATCAGCCCGAAACCCCCGCTGACTGACAGTGAAGCTCGGCGATGCACAGGCACAGCCGATCCCAGAGTGACGTCTCGAGAGGAAACTCATTCCACTTTGGAATTCAAGCTCCGCCCTGTTCTAGAAGACAAAACACCGCCCACCTGCCGGACCATTCCGGTGTCAATATTAAACACGAACGTCTTTAAATATTTTGTAGCACAAAAATAACGCAGCGAATCAGTGTGAAACATTTTTACGCTTACAGTATCCATGGTGACGAATGACATTTTAAGGGAATGTCGCCGATATAAGATGTCTCACTCTGCCTGTTTTTGGGAAGTTGAAAGCTAAAGTTGAAGTGGGCGGAGTTAATGCCAGGCACTTGTCTGTCACGTGACAGCTTGACAAGCTTCACTGATTCATGCTGATATGACTTTATAAATAATTAATCAATGGTAGACGATTCAGAGAAGTTCACTTTAGTAAAAGTGGCAGTTCCACACTGAACAGATGGACGTGGATATGTTTGCATATGAAGTGACTAAAGCAGCTGTAAAAAATTAAAATAAAAAATAAAATAAAAATTAGAATAATTAGGAAGTTTTTACTAAATGACAAAATAGTTTTGCTAATATTGTTATGTCGTATAGTTTGTAGTTTTTAACTAAATGATTTCAAACAATGAATCTGAAATAAATCTATGAATATGTTAGTAAAGTACTTCAAATGTACAGTAGCTGCTCTCACATGTCTCCATATAACATTGAATAAATCACTAAAAATTAAATGATATTCATTAAACTTACAGGTTTCTGTCACTGTTCATGTATAAATGGACTGTAATTCTATCTAAATGTAAAATGGGGCATGTATTTTCCTGACTTTCTCTGTCTTTCTGAAATAACAACAGTCTAAAAAAAACATCTAGAAGATGATTACGACTTAAAATGTAATAATTATGACTTAGCATCTCATAAATATCACTTGGACGTGCACTATTTTTCCCATGTGGCGGAAACGGGCTTCCGTAGTAAGGTTATGTCAATACAATAACGATACATTAGTGGTTGTAAAATTTATTGTGTCGCGAAAAATAAACAATCGAATAAGAGCAAACTTCTTGATAAAAAAAGATGAAACAAAAAAGGGTAGTGGCTTTCATCTCGATTTACATTTGATTAAACAGTGTTTTGTCGTTAACTGAGCTGCTAATGTATGAAATAGTATCAGTTTAAACTCAGAAGTGATTTCTCTGTTACCGTGTAGACGATCTTTGAAAAAAAAAAAAAATGGCGCTTCAACTTCAACTCCCAGGACTCTGATTCTACGGAAAGCGAAAGGATTAAAAAACCCGCTGTGGTAGCAGCAGTACATTTGGTGCACGTTGGTACAAGCTTGCCTCTCCTCGCTGCTGCCTTTTGCGGCTGGTTTTGCATAAGGGAGCTCCTCTCTTTCTCCTCCACTGTTGTGCTACCTGAATTCATGGCTGACCAGGTGTCTGCCGTGTGTGAGCAGCTCATTAAAGCTGTCAATGTGATGATGGACGCAGAGACAAACCAAATTTACCGACTGGAGGCCCTAAAGGTAGCATCTTTACCACGGACTGTTAGCTTGCTCCAAGTTGTCATGCTTGCTTTATTCCCCCAGCGATGTGGTTAAAGTAGGACCGTGTGCTTTGAAAACCGAATAACCAGCGGTCAAAAACACCGCTCACGTAATCGTTTACGCTCTCGATACGCTCGTTAATGTTGGCTAATTTCGCAGTGTGTGGTGATGTCAGTTAGATTGCGGTTGACTACTACCACCACCACCACCACCACGCTCACTCTGCTACTGCTGTCGACTTACCTTCATTCATTCATGGAAATGCTAACACCCCAATTCACCATCACTGTCCTGTGAAACTTTAAAGCTCTAATTTACGACATTGTTTTGATTGTAGCATAGCAACGTTAACGTTAGCTTGAATAGCTCTATGCGTTAGCTGCTATTTGTGTTTATTGTGATGCCGGTGAAGCAGCTGTTGTTACAGCAGCAGCACCATGCTGCAAGTGAGTTAGCATTTCACGTGTGTAACTTGTAAACACTTGTTCAGCAGCTCGCTATCATACAGTCCTAGTCATTTTTTTAACTGCCACTAGTGGGAGCTTTCCAGTAATCCCGGGACCTCAGGATTTGTAACCATCTCAATTCTTAATTCATTTAACATGTTATCCCCAGAAACGTTATTATATCTAATAACACTACTACATTTTGTAGTCAGTCACGTTTTTAGTAACATTACAACAGAGGGCTCAAACTTGTGGCCCATGGGTCACATGTGGCCCTCCACTCAATTTCAAGTTATTTCTGTGTGTCTTTTATTAATGACAGATTCATTAATAATTCATGCATCATAAATACGTTCCATTTGTGAACTATTTATCGTTCCATATCAAAACACACATTTTATGTCATTTAAGTTTGAGAACTCTTCATTACAACATTGGTTTCAAACTTTTTGGTGACATAAATATCTTTTACCAATGCTGGTAACATGTTTTTGTAACATCACAATATTTTGTAGCCTGTTTTTGGTCATGTCACTTATGTTTGCTTTAAAGTCAGAGTAAAGAGTTAAACTGCCTTCTGACATTTTATGTTTACATTCCAGATGATGGTAGATGAGGGACTGAACCTCCACTTGTTTATGTTTAATGATCAGAAGAAATGTACATATATTAAAGCACATTGATTTCTCCAAACGCAATAATCTTGTGAATTGGGTCATATGGTTCCTTGTGTAGAGGAAAGCAGTAATTATGTCATTGTCACCTGTTTTATAACAACGTTTGCTTTTCTTTGCAGTTTTATGAAGAGTTTAAAGAGAGAAACTCCTTCTGTGTCCCATGTGGCCTGCAATTAGCCGACAAAGCTCAACCAGCTATAGTTAGACACTTTGGTTTCCAAATTTTGGAGCATGTCATCAAGTGAGTTTAACCTCATTTTTATTCTTATTCTTATTAATCAAGTATAACACAATTAAATATGATATAATGAAACCTTGATTCTCCTGCAGATTCCGATGGAACAACATGCAACAGCAAGAAAAAGTCCAGTTGAAGGAGTGTACCATGCAGCTGTTATCAAATGTAAGTGTGGCAATAATAACCATCAGTAGGGCTGAAACCATTCATTATTTAAATCAGTTGATCTTTTTGTATTAATTTTGCCATGTCATAAAATGATTAAAAAGAGTTTATAGACCAAGTACTTTCACTTTACTGTCAGAGAAGCAAATATCGTTCATTTACGAAGCTGAAATCACATTATTTACCTTTTATTTGAAAATAACACAGTTGACAATAATGACGTTGTTGACGCTTGTTTTGGGTCTTATCAGGGCACGTGTTCCATTTTGGAGGAGGAGAGCCACATCAAAGATGTCCTGTCCCGAATCACAGTGGAAATGATAAAGAGAGAATGGCCTCAACACTGGCCAGATATGTTGAAAGAGATGGAGGCTCTCACGAGTCAAGGGGTGAGTTACTTATGCAGTGCAACACTGGGTAAAAATGTCATCACTTGTGTGCAAATACTAAATATGTGGGTCCAGGTATAAAATTCCATTCTTTTTCCATTATGGCCTTGAAAAGGCTGAACCTTAAAAGAGAATAAAGTAAAGCGTAAATTCATGTCCACCTTCCTCAGGAGGCACAGACGGAGCTGGTGATGTTGATCCTGCTGAGGCTGGCAGAAGATGTGATCACCTTTCAAACGTTGCCCGCTCAGCGACGCAGAGACATCCAGCAGACGCTCACCCAGAACATGGAAAGCATTTTCAGTTTTATGATAGCAATTTTGCAGCTGAACGTCGAGGACTATCGTAGACTGGTCAGTAGAAACTCCGCTCTGATTCTGTGGTAGTCACTAGGAATAAGTCTAATCTCTCTGGTACTTGTTTGATGACATGTTATTGTTGCATTTTTATTTACATTTTAACATTTCAAAAGTCAGTGTTTTTTTTTTTTTTTATCCAGAAAGATGTACCTGGACAGGAACTACAGGTGAGAAAACCTCACTGTATGTTTGCTTTTTAAACGAGCCTCTCGTGAGCCTGATAATGTCAATTTCACACTTTTTTGCCCCTGGTTTTTCTCTACAAACAGGCCAGAGCTCACTGTCGCGTCGCTGTGGCCACACTGAATACACTCGCAGGCTACATAGACTGGGTGTCCCTGGTGTACATCACCTCTGGAAACTGTCACCTCCTCGAGATCTTGTGTCTTCTGCTGAGTGAGTCGGAGCTGCAGCTGGAGGCAGCGGAGTGTCTGCTCATCGCCGTCAGCCGGAAGGTGAGACACAGTAAACGCAAGTCAAAAAGTCTGTTGTCAATCCAATTTTTCACCTTTTGTTTTTTTGATAATATAATAAATGTAGTTTCAAATAGCATATACAGTTTATTTTTATTCAAGTAAAAAGGTTATTACAAAAAAGTGGCTTCATAAAAACAGCTTCTGACTTGAAAAATGGAAGAAAAATGTCTTGGATCCGTTCTCTGTAGTGTACATTTTTTCTTCTAATCTGATCAGTGGATTACCCATGACCTCAGTTTGCTTTTGTGTTTCTGCTTCTGTTTATTTCACATCTAGCTTATTGTTATGAAGTCCAAAAATATTCTTGATTAGTTTTTCGATTAATAGATGACCTGTTTTGTCCATAAAATGCAAAAAATTGTTCTCTCCACAAATTAAAAATATTCAGTTAACTGTCAGTACAGAGCAAAGAAACCTCTGAATTTTTATTTTTTTTTCCATTATTCCTGTTTAATTGGACTTGGATTTAGATATTATGTGTAGATTTACAGTGTAGATTTACCTACAGACATGTCAGTATTCTCCAATAATCACATTGTTCAGTTTTGAACGTGTGTGCTTTCTCTGTGGTTTCCTGTTAAAGTATGAAAAGAAATGATGAGCCATAAAAAATATATAAATAATATGGATGTAAGTACGTGTGTCATTGTGCCGCAGGGAAAGCTGGAGGATAGGAAGCCATTCATGCTGCTGTTTGATGATGTGGCCATACACTACATCCTTTCTGCAGCACAGTGAGTACAGTCACTTCTCTGCATCATCCCCACTTCAACATGCACATTTCCATCATCACTGATTAATCCTGCCTGCCTCTGTGTGTGTGTGTGTGCAGATCGGCAGATGGACTGGCGTTACGTAAGAAATCCACAGATTCGAAGTAAGTACTGACGCTAGAACTTTCACTCGAGCACAGATGCAAAACAAATTATTAAGCATTGTTTTTAAAGGGGACATATTATGCAAAATCAACTTTTTAACCATTTTAATACTGATATTTGGGACTCTGGGGGCCCTACCAGTCGCCAAAGTGTGGAAAAACAATACTCAGTCGTGTTTTCGTGGTTCCGCTTAGTGTAAGTATAGGCGATAAAACGCTCGATGTTGAATTCCCTGCGCTTATGACGTCAGCATGCGCATTTCACCGCGAATGTTACCGCCCCACCAGTACGTTTACTTCGCAAGCTCCACCTTAGCTCCACCTTGTCCCTGCCAGAGTGCAGGCGAGGGAGGAAGAGCGGTATTATGTCAACGTGGCGGGACAAGTGTGCTGTTGGTGGCTGCACAGTGGAGCACAGTGTTTTACAGAGGATTTTATATATGAAGCTAATGTGCCGGATAAAGTCAGCAATCGTGTATTCGTGTGTTCGCACCACTTCACATCAGACTGCGGCCAGCGGTTGCCGTATTTAGTCAGGGGACGTATTTCACCGACGTACAAACACACAAATTGTTAAGAAAAGATCACATAGAGCTCATAACTGACCATTCTGACACGTCCTAATTAAACATATTTGTTCAGTACGTCCTCCATGACCGGAGCACAGACTCAGTCTGATACAATCACATAAAGCAGCTGTTTATGCAGCTCGCCGCTGACGATCAGCGGTGCTGCACTCTCTGTGCAGCGGTGCTACACTCTCTGTGTCACCGATAGCCTAAACTGCCGCTGGCGATCGCTGATCGGCAGCGGCGCGCTGAATAAACTGTATGTTGCTGTATCAGACCGGAGACTGTCTGATACAGCGGTGGCGCGTTACACGGTGATCGCCAGCTCGCCGGAGCACCGGAGGTGGTCAGCGGTGGTGAGGTCTCCGGTCTGATACAGCAACATACAGTTTATTGTTTAATTAGGACGTGTCAGAATGGTCAGTTATGAGCTCTATGTGATCTTTTCTTAACAATGTGTGTGTTGGTACGTCGGTGAAATACGTCCCCTGACTAAATGCGGCGACCGCTGTTTGCAGTCTGATGTGAAGTGGTGCGAACACACGAAAACACGATCTGATACAGCAACATACAGTTTATTCAGCGCGCCGCTGGCGATCAGCGGTGGCGCGTTACACGGTGATCGCCACCGCTGATCGCCAGCTCGCCGGAGCACCGGAGCTGGTCAGCGGTGGTGAGGTCTCCGGAGCACAGTCTCCGGTCTGATACAGCAACATACAGTTTATTCAGCGCGCCGCTGGCGATCAGCGGTGGCGATCAGCGGTGCTGCACTCTCTTTGCAGCGGTGCTGCACTCTCTGTGTCACCGCTGATCTTCTGTTCCTAAGTGTTTTTAACTGATTTACAGTTGGACAGTGTTCGGCTCGATCCTTATGTAGGACGTCTCTTCCTGTGACGGCACTCTCGCTGACATGTTGATATTGTCAGAGAGCTAGTGGAGGGAGGGGGAGACGAATAGAGCTGTAAAGAGGACAAATCAGAAACCCCCTGGAAGAAGTGGGTGTGTGTTTGCCTGTGTCTCATTTGCATATAAAGGGACCATGCACGAAAACCGAGCGTTCTGAAAGGGGCGGGTTTAGCAGGGTTATTGAACTACTATGATTCTTCATCCTTATGGTATTTTGACCAAAGCATGTCACTGACATGTTCATTAGGACACCAGGGAACTATTTTAATGGGGGAAATAGGGTATAATATGTCCCCTTTAATGCATGTGGCTGCGATTTATAATCCTGCCTGTGTGTGTGTGTGTGTGTGTGTGTGTGTAGAGCAGTGGAGGTGGTGGAACGGCGTTATATCTTTCTGAAGAGGCTGTGTCAGGTCCTGTGTGCCCTGGGAGGACAGCTCTTCTCATTAGTGGTGAGTTTATCCTAATTCAGGGGTGTCCAAAGGACCAGATTTGATAATGTGAAGAGTCTGAAGGGTGAAAATGCCCTTCAGACATTTTTATTAAGGACTGTTTTATAACAATTTAATTTTCAATGTCACAATTATCAGTTTTAAATGACAATGTAACCAAATCTAAGAGTGAGCAAATGGAAAAAAACAAAAAACAATTCTGCCTTTCTGGAAATAACATAGTGACATAAAATAATATTTACAGATATATAATATATACAGGTTTCATACAATAAGGTGTACAGTTGATGAACCTGTACCTGTCTGTCACTGCCGGGATGCGAACCGTGAACCGAATTAGAAATACTATGATCTCGCCACAGGGTTCGGATGTCGAGGTTGAAATACCTGCAAATCTCAGCAAGTACATGGAAGCTCTTTTGTCCTTCACTACACATTCCAGTCAGGTAAGGTGACAAATTGCCTAAGCTCTCATCTTAATGACTGCATTTGACTGTGGACAGGAAATTAATCTGTGCTTCATTTAATCTGCAGTTCTTGAAGTCGTCCACTCAGCCCACGTGGGGCGCTTTGTTCAGACACGAGACGTTGTCAAAGGAACCGGTCATCATTGACATGGCCGTCAAATACCTCAAATCGTGTATGATCAACCTAGTCAAGGTGAGAGAGAGAGTGTTGAGTGTTGTGTGCCTTTATTTAGCCTGTTTAACTGTGTGAACACAGAATGGGGTGAAGGGTTGTGTTGTTCTACTTTTAATCCGGCAGTGATGTTAGTCACAGAGTCCATGTGGTGTCAGGCGGCACAGCAGAGAGACGCATATTTGGACTAAAGCCTGATTTATTTTACTCCGTTTCTTGACACTTTTGGTAACTATGGCTCGACAAAAATTAAAACGGTAGGAAGAAGTTTTCAAACTTGGCTTCAGCAAGAAAGGGTCCCTTTGTGTCCATGGCAACCACACACACCTCCAACTGCCTCAGTTGGCTTCTTTACTTGCATCTCTATTTATATGCAACTTGATTTGTTGAAATAGCCGATTAAATTGGAGAGGAGGGTTTTTAAACTTAAACAGGAGTGAGAGAAAACAAGGTGGTTTGTGAGCCAAATAAATCAATTACAGGGATGACATTGAGGAAAGGGTTGGGTAATCATTTTATCTTACAAAAATGTGCAATGTTTGTCGCTTGGCTTGACACGTTTTAAAAGTGTCTCACAATGAAGTATAAATCAGGGTTCTGGTTTCAGGTCATGCCTCTGATTCCAGAATGCCAGCATGCTATTTAAAACCCCATTCAGACCTGGTATCAACATCGTCGTGGGTGATCTGATCCTGGGCAGATCGCACTCGGTACACTTGAGAACACTCCCAATGCATTGTCCTTTAAAATGTATTTCCTGTTATCCCAGAGAGTCTCTTTTCATCTCTCTTGTCACTCACTTACACACACACACACACAAACACGATGACAATGGACAAATCTGTGAAGTTAATCTCATTAAAAACATAACCATGTTCTTGCAAACGCTTATAACATCGGTGTGTATTTGAATAAAGGGCAGGGACGCCAGATCCGATTTAGGGTTACAGCTTGGAGATGTATTCAGGATGCATTTTAATGCCAGGTGTGAACAGTCGTACTTGGCGGTGTACTTCACATGTGATCGGATCACTGAGGATGGAAGGGTCTGAACAGGGTCTAAAACCAGGGTCTGCAACATCCTAGAGCCCTTTCACCCATAAAATGAAGATGACATCATGTAATAAGTTATATAAGAATTAGAGAATAATAAGAATAGTTTGTTACATTTATGAAAATTTAAAGGAAAACATGTAGGCCTACCTTAAAAATAATTCACAGAACTTTGTAGATCTATTTGAGTCCTTCCGTTAGTTGTAAAAGCCGTATGTGTGTGTAATACATGGATGCAAAGATGGACAGGATTCCAAATGTGCACTTCCTCCATGTACACATAACTCCATTAAGTGTTTGGAGTATCTCTCCATATTCCTTATTATAACCACACAAGTTTGTGAGGTCTGGGGAGGTTTTAAATCTAACATTTGATGTAGACCGCGGATGTGACGCATACATTTAGTTGTGTTTTAATATGAATTATTATAACACTTTAATTTATTGACTTGATCTGTAAATGAGAGATGAGGCTTTGAAATTGAAAAAGGAAAATTCCTTTATTTGTCAAAGCTACAGGGAGCCGCTGTAGAAGGTCTGTGCTAGTATTGTTGTTTTTACATAGAGAGCCGCACATGGTGTTGAGTTTCTTTCTGTCATTTCTCTCTGTCTCCAGACTGGATTTCCATCGAGAGAAGATAATCCAGCTTGCGAGTACTCCCGTGTGGACTTTGACGGCGACGAGGACTTCAACTCCTTCTTTGTCTGTATGTTGTATAGATTCGGCTTTACTGCAGTTGTGATCAGTACTTTCAGTATTCTACCACTTATTGTTTTTTTGTTTTTTTTTCATGCATTGCAGCTTTTCGAGCACATCAGGGAGAAGTGGTACGGAGCGCGTGTCGCATTGTTCCCATGGAGGCGTTTCAGATAGCAGCAGAGTGGTTACAGTACCAGATTTCCAGCCCCATCGATATTGGGGATACCACATGTAAGTTTTGGAAGTTTCTTTTTGTTATCAATAAAACGGGTCTACATAGTAATGAAATGTATTGGTGAATAACTTCCCCTTTCTCCAAACCTCACTAGCCAAGACTGGAGAGGGCCTGTGTTCCCTTCTGTCTCCGTCTGTGGTCCAGTGGGATGCAATGACCATCTTCATGGAGTGCACAGTGGCACAGCTCTTCAGAAGTCACGGAGAGGAGGTAAATGGAGCCGTTAAAGCAATTCAATTCAGTCAGACCATAATGATGCGAGTGCTTCCGCTCTCTAACCGCCTCTGTCCTTGTAGAAGTTGCCGATAGATCGGGGCATGGAGCTGCTGCAGGTCGTGCTCAACTACGACTCCAAAGACCCGCTCATCTTGTCCTGTTTGCTCACCAACATCTCTGCCCTCTTCCCGTTTGTTGTACACAGACCACACTTCCTGACACAGGTCCTATACAAGGTCAGCCGAGTTTTCATTGTTTATTACATATTGTATTTTTGTATGTCTCTACGACACAGTATTTTGTAAACCTACATGCAGGCATGAGAAAATGCATAATATGAATATCAAAGTGAATGTTTTTCAGTGTTGTATGAGGTACTGGCACATTGTTAGCACTGACTTCATCAAAAATTAACTAGCCTGAGAGATTGACACCTGCTCTTACTGGCTCAGGACACATGGAAGAAAGAAAAAAAAAACTGATTTTAGCCACATATCTACAAGCTCTTATAATGAAATCTATGACAGCTTGAGTCTACATATTAATAATATTGATTTTATCATGTTTGCCGCTTTACACAAACATGAAACAGCATTTTCTGACTGTAAACTAAAGTTTGTGTCGTGTTGTGATCTATTCACACCAAATTCCATTGGGAAAAATCTGCCATTTTACATGTGTGCAAACATGCTGCCTCAGTCAGTAACTTCAAATGTTTTATCTTGTGACTAAGGTGTTCCAAACTCTTTGTTCAGATTGATTTAAGTGCCACAAATTAAACAAATGAGGCAGCAGTTGACCAGTAGTTCTAGTGTCTCTTTGAGGTAAAAATTATAATTTTCTCTATGGACTTTGGTCTGGGGGAGTAAGTGGTTTAGATATTTTATTTTCTAGTTGAAAAAGGCCATCTTAAGGTGAGAGAACATGGGTAACATTTTGTAAATATATCATAGACTTAAGGAGGTGTAGGTTTTATTTGATTGACCTCTTTAGGTAAGTGGCTAAAATGTAAAAGTTTTTTTCTTTGCAATCTCTGCAAGACCAGACATTGGCTGTAATGTTTTCAATAAGAGTTTGTGTCCCAGACTGATTACTAGAGGCAACAGTACACAAAGGCAAACTCAGTGCTGACAATATGTCTTTTTATAGAAAGCAGTGTGAGAAGTTGTGATATGGGTAGACTTAATTTTCTTTTGTCTCCGTAGCTATTTAAAGCCATCACATTTGAGGTTGGTCAGGACAGTAAGGTGAGTTGCACTCAAAGAGCAAATATAAAGTTACAGTTTTCTTTATTGTTGATGTCCATGGTAAAAAAGAAACAACCTAAAAAATCTGAAACCGCCCCCTTAGGTACCTCGAACCAGAGCTGTGAAGAACGTGAGGCGGCACGCGTGTTCTTCTATCATCAAAATCTGCCGTGATTACCCACAGATCATCCTGGTAAATGCTCTTAATAAAGCATGACATGGTTCTTGTTTGCTTTTAGTTGATTGATTACATGTGCACCTGATGTGTACAGAGCTGATGTCATGCTGTTTAATTAATATTTGTATTCTTTCCTCTCCAGCCTTGTTTTGACATGTTTTACAATCACATGAAGAAGCTGTTTTCAAACGACGCCATGCTGACTTTCATGGAGAAGTGTGCGCTTATAGAAGCTCTGGTGCTCATCGGTAACCAGTTCAAAGACTTTGAAAAGCAGAAGGCTTTTCTAGACGAACTCATGGCAGTAGTGGTCACAGAATGGACCTCGGATGAGATGAGGCGGTGAGTGAGTTTTTTCCTTGAATTGTTCGTAAATCATTTCACAGCTCATGACAGAAGATCTCCTGTGTTTCAGAGTACTGTGGGATCCTGCCATGTTTCTGTCGTATGTTGGAGCCGATCAGGTCGTCACTGAGCAAAGTACAGACGCAGACACGGCAGTTCTTAACAGGGGAAAGGTACGTTTTGTTGTTTTAGACACGTTTTGGGTTTCCCTCAGTATATGGTGCTAACACATTGGTTTTTTTTTTATTTGAATTCCTTTCCTCCAGCTGAGTTTCTGTTTGAACGCCATGTTGGGGGTGGTGAAACGGTCACGGTGGCCTGCAGACCTGGAGGAAGCCAAGGCTGGTGGCTTCGTGGTGGGTTACACACCTGCTGGAGCTCCCATCTACAGAAACCCATGCTCTGCCCAGTTTCTGCTCTTGCTGCCCAACGTGTTGGCTCTCATCAGGTACGCCAGTTGCTTCCATAACCCTTTTTAAAACTGTAATATACCCATTTCTATTCCATTTACGCATACGTATGGTAGGTTAGGATTTTACTTTTACTTGTAGATGCAGTGTGTACATTTCAATGATTTTCTGTTATAATCCTGTCTCTGTTTGGTCTTTGTGAACAGCAATGTGATATTATTTGTATGCTGCATTTGTGTGTATACTAAACTGCTTAATGACTTTGTTTGAGCAGTATTATTCACTTCTAAAACTTTTTGGGAGCTCTTCTGTGTGTGTTTTCAGTCATTCTCTCTACTCTGCTTGCAGCTGCTCCACTTCACTGGTGTGATGTTACTGTTGCCTCTATCCGTCTTGTCATAAAATGAATCACTTCCTGTGTGTAGTGCGGGAATCTTGCCAAGCAACATGACATAAACACTGCTACACTTAGAAACGCAGAGAGTCGCGTGCAGCTGATTGGCTTAAACAGCATTGCATAAGCTCTTGATGATGGTTTGAATGTAACAGACATTTGATTTGTATTCAAAAGTTTCCCTCTACAGTTTTTCAGATTTATGTATATATGTTTTGCTTAAAATCAACTTTTGTTTAATTGACCGAATATATGTTGTGGGAACATCTAGTTTACCTATTCAAAAACAATATTAGGTGTTAAATAAATGGCAGTAAAATGGTCAGAAATGTTGTTCTGAC